>NC_089773.1:12040000-12042500 GCF_040412425.1 Macrobrachium rosenbergii
TTCTCTCTCTCTCTCTCTCTCTCTCTCTCTCTCTCTCTCTCTCTCTCTCTCTCTCTCTCTCTCTCTCTCTCTCTCTCTCATATCAGTTTATAACTTTATATTTTCTCATCCTGTATATCTTAGTTATAATCTCTCTCTCTCTCTCTCTCTCTCTCTCTCTCTCTCTCTCTCTCTCTCTCTCTCTCTCTCCACGAGAGGTCTCGGGCCGAGGAGGAGGAGGAAAGGGAATCTGCATATTAATGCCTAATTAATGGAGCGTCTTTGATCCACGTGGATTTGCAAATGCGAAGCTATTTGCATAGGTGTTGGAGACTATGTAAGTGTTGAGCTTTAAATCAACCTGCAGGCGTCATATGCATTAAGCTTTCTCATCATCATCATCATCACCATCTGCCTTCCCCTCGCTGGTGTATGTATATGTATATGTATACATATATATATATATATATATATATATATATATATATATATATATATATATATATATTATATACAAACATACATGTGTGCACACATATATAGAAGTGTATATATGTATATGTAAGTATACAATATACATATGTATATGCATATGTGTGTGTATATCTATGTCATAACCCATCACACATATATATATATATATACACATTTATACATATATCTTTATCATTACATACACAAACCTACAATACACATACACACATACACACTCATTTCAACACACTTCAAAATATACCACACTTCAAAATACAGTGTTTAAATGCTTTCCAAAAATAAAAACAGTGCCCCCCAAAATTCTCACTCACAGAACCTAAAAAATAAACAAGAAAAAAAAATGACGAATTTCCCCTACAGTGAAAATTCCAGGAACCTACAAGAATTTCCCCTGGGATCCCTAGATTCTAGGGAAAGGAGTAGGGGACCGAGATAGCCACTTCTCCCCCCACCCCCACCCTGAAAAAAAAGAAACTCTCCCATTTAAAGTTGTCGGCGTCTGAAGATTATATATATTTTCCCGGGGCCTCTAAATTTACGATTCCTGGACCTCTTTCCTTATTGCTGAGTGTGCAATTCGCGGCGTCCAGGATATAAGGTATGGTTGTGTGGGGATTGCAATCTGGGGAGATATAAATTGGCCCACCCCCAACCCCCGAAAAATGTATGGAATTATTATTAGATTCCTTTCTGTGGGCTCTCTTTCCGTGGGTGTGTGAACGAGGGAATGTTTTGACTGACTGACTGACTCTCTCTCTCGCTCTCTCTCTCTCTCTCTCTCTCTCTCTCTCTCTCTCTCTCTCTCTCTCTCTCTCTCTCTCTCTTCCCTTTGTCGAAACCCAGCAAGCGTCATTTCTCTCTGTCGCCTATGGGTTCCTGTTTTCGTGTTGGCCCCCTTCCCCTCTTCTTCTTCTTCTTCTTCTTCTTCTTCTTCTTCTTCTTCTTCTTCTTCTTCTTCTTCTTCTTCTTCTTTTCCTTTTTCTTTTTCTTTTCTTCTTCTTCTTCTTTTCCTTCTTCGTATTTTTCTCCCTCTTCTTCTTCTTCTTCTTCTTCTTCTTCTTCTTCTTCTTCTTCTTCTTCTTCTTCTTCTTCTTCTTCTACTTCTTATTCCTGTTTTTCTCCTCCTCCTCCTCCTTCTTTTTCTTCTCATTTTTATCCTTCTTCTTCCTCCTCCTCCTTCTTTTTCTTCTCATTTTTATCCTTCTTCTTCCTCCTCCTCCTTCTTCTTCTTCTTCTTCTTCTTCTTCTTCTTCTTCTTCTTCTTCTTCTTCTTCTTCTTCTTCTCGGTAATCAAGTCACTTCTGTCTCGCTTTTGTCTAATAGCTTGTGAGCCGTTCCAGCGCACTCAAACAAAACGGTTCCTTAATGGAGTTATTCTTTTTTGGGAGCGGGGGAGGGGGAGGGGAAGGGGGCGGTTTGCTAAGACGTTGTTTGAATTGAAGAGAAAGTTCTAAAGAAAGAAAATGTTTTAACATCTTAATTGTCTGGATGTTTTCGTCAGCTGAATATTTGATGTTGTTTTTATTTTAATTTTTAAAATTCTGTCTTTTGTGGGTTTTTGACGTTTGGTTTGTAACGTTGTTGTGTTATTATTTTTGCATTTTGGATGATGATAATAATAATAATAATAATAATAATAATAATAATAATATAATAATAATAAGAGAAAAATACAACCAAATGCGAATATTTTTGACATGATTAATAGGAAGATAATTTATTGAAAAGTGAATCTCTCTCTCAATAATAATTATAATAATAATAACAATGAATCTTTGTAGAGAAAAAGACATGAGTAATAATAATAATAATAATAATAATAATGATAATAATGAATCATTATAGAGAAAAAACCAGACATGAAAAATAAGCTTTGAAAACATATTCCCTGCCAATAACAACAATTACATCAGTAACGAATCACCCGCGCCAGCAATATGTGGAAGCTAATTCCGGCTTGTTTATGCTCATTATAGATTATAATGACAGGCTCACTGTCGTTAAAAAAATATAATGATGCTTTTCG
>NC_089773.1:12047500-12055000 GCF_040412425.1 Macrobrachium rosenbergii
CTGGCCTTTCATTTGACAGACCTGGGTTCGATCCTGATGTGAGTCAGCAATAAAGTTTAAAATTATATCAAGAAAATCTTTACTTCAGTAAAAAAAATAAAAATTAAGAAATGAAACAAACGTTTCATTTGACAGACCGGGGTTCGATCCTGATGTGAGTCAGCAATAAAGATTAAACATATATCAAGAAAATCTATACTTCAGCAAAAAAAGATATTAAAAAAAAAAAAACATAATTGAGAATTAAAAAAGCGAAAAACCTCAGCCATTTATCAAGGAACTTTGGAAAACAGGAATTAATTCCCGTTACATTGTGTGGTGGTTCCTGTAATATTCACCAATATTTTACACAGTGGCTCCCCACTGCTATTGATTAATATATGTTGAGAGAGAGAGAGAGGGAGAGAAGTTTTTCATTCAGTGATTTTGCAACTACAAAGCATTTGACTTGTTTATTAGTGTAATATAATGCATCACAGCTTGAGAGAGAGAGAGAGAGAGAGAGAGAGAGAGAGAGAGAGAGAGAGAGAGAGAGAGAGAGAGAGAGAGAGAATAATGTTGTTATGATGAATATTCCATGAGTATATTTCAGTAACAACATCTCTCTCTCTCTCTCTCTCTCTCTCTCTCTCTCTCTCTCTCTCTCTCTCTCTCTCTTTTCCTTGTCACGAGAGAGAGAGAGAGAGAGAGAGAAAATAATGTTGTTATGATGGGCATTCCAGGAATATATTTCAGTAACAGCATCTGCTCTCTCTCTCTCTCTCTCTCTCTCTCTCTCTCTCTCTCTCTCTCTCTCTCTCTCTCTGTCAAAGTAAAAATGTTTACATTCTATGTTAAAACAAACATTCCAACATTCTATGAACAATTTAACATTGTGTTAAAGCGAGAATTTTAACATTATGTTAAATGAAACATTTCAACATTCTGTGTAAAGCAAACATTTTAAACATTCTACGGACACAGTAACATTCTGTGTTAAGGCAAACATTTCAACATTGTAAGTTCAAGGAAACGTTTTAACATTCCATGTACTTTCTACATTCTATGTACACTCTAACATTCTATGTACACTTTAACTTTCTATGTACACTCTAACATCCTATGTACACTCTAACATTCTATGTATACTTTAACTTTCTATGTACACTCTAACATCCTATGTACACTCTAACATTCTACGTACACTTCAACATTCGGTGCAAAATCAAACACTTAAACGTCCTACGTACATCCGACATTTCATAGGCTAAAATAAACCCGTATTATAAATAAAACCTCCCATTTCATAGGGAGCCACCGCCATTTCATAGATGATACGTTTAAGGTCGACCAATTTCGCGAAATGTGGTTAAAGATTAGGAGATATTACTGGCGGAATTAGCGAGCGAACCATTAATGACATTGGGGGATTTCCCTTGAGAGAGAGAGAGAGAGAGAGAGAGAGAGAGAGAGAGAGAGAGAGAGAGAGAGAGAGAGAGATTATATAGTAAGGCAGAAGAAGAGGCAGATATGTTGGATTAGATGACATTTGATATTATGGAATGAGAGAGAGAGAGAGAGAGCTGGATTAGATGAAATGTGATATTATGGAGAGAGAGAGAGAGAGAGAGAGAGAGAGAGAGAGAAGAACTGGCTTAGATGGAATGTGATGATGTTATGGACTGTGAGAGAGAGAGAGAGCTGGATTAAATGAAATGTGATATTATGGAATGAGAGAGAGAGAGAGAGAGAGAGAGAGAGAGAGAGAGAGAGAGAGAGAGAGAGATCCAAAAAATCAGAGAAGCAGTGACAGACATACAGGCAGTTCCACCCACAGACGTAAAAAAAAAAAAAAAAAGTCTACGATCACAAAAATAAGACGCGTTTTCCGTCGACGCTTCTCCTTACCATACCATGCATAAAGCATCATCCTCCATGGGCGATATACGACCTTTCACGCGTCATTAACGCTTCCCCCTCCTCTCCCCTCCAGGGGCGGCAGCTCGACGCCAGGGACCTAGGGACCTGGATTTCCCTCTTTCCGGTGTTAAATGTAAGTTAGTGAGTTGAGGTTGGAATCGTGGAATGTGTGTGGGGGTGTGGGAAGGGGGAAGTGGAATGGAAAGGCTTCAGGAATAGGAATAAATGGGAACGCGTGTGAAACGCGTTTGAAACGCGTCTTTCGCTTCCAACGCGCGCGTTTGAAAGACTATATCTATATATATATATATATATATATATATATATATATATATATATCTATATATATATATATATATATATATATATATATATATATAGAGAGAGAGAGAGAGAGAGAGAGAGAGAGAGAGAGAGAGAGAGAATAATCATATCTTTCTTCTCCAAGTACTCGCATTTCAATAAGCTTATTTACGTCGAATTGCACAGTTTGAAAAAAAAATGGAATTTGAAAAACTTTCGAGTAGGCCATTATTTGCCGGGGCATGAGAAACGCATTGTTACGGATTCTAGCTCTCTCTCTCTCTCTCTCTCTCTCTCTCTCTCTCTCTCTCTCTCTCTCTCTCTCTCTCTCTCTCTATAGAACTCCTCCAGCCATTGTTGTGCAACACAACGAGTACTGATATTGAGGTGCCTGAATGCATTCAGTTCTGCAAATAACTTTCGGGAAGAATTTTCAAACCTTTTCAGGCTCGGGCTGGATGGAGTTGGATTACTCTCCCTGTTATGGTTAATTTTCGAGTGCCCCCGCCCCCCATTTTTTTTGTATATTGAATTTTGACCTGTTTGTTATGTTGGAAAAGTTGGAGGTATGTGAAAGGATTAATCTATAGTTTGTTGTATGTCTGGAAGTAATTCTGTTGTTGGGTGTGTATGTATGTATGTATATATATATACACATACATATATACATACATACGTGCATGTGTATGCCTGTGCATTTACCAATGCCTTCCTTTATTCCCTCACCCAATAAAAAAATATAAATACGCGTACAAAGCCTTGCAATTTCCACTCGTGGCCACAAATCCCAAACTAATGGACGGCATATGTCAGAAGCTCCCACCTTTAATTGAAAAGAATGATGCCTACGAACAAAAATATAATAAAAAAAAAAAGTTCAATCAGATCTACAAGACCAATTCATTTCTTTACAACTACAGAACACTTTGAAGTCATTTCTACAATTGCAGAGGTACGGTTGTACATCAAGACAGTTTTGCTGCAATTCTCATCTACGTAAAGTAGAAAGCAAAAATGCTTTCCACACTAATCTTGGCGTCTGCTGTAGTTATTACGCGTAGCCTTCACGCCCACAATCACGCGACGGAGGGAAGAATTCCTTTTCATATTTTTTTATTCTTCTTTAAATGACCTTTGCGTGTACTGGGCGATTCTAAACTGGTCGCGATGGATTGGGGAATTGCTTCCAGAAATGTGCAGGGGGTTTGGTGATAAAAGGGATGGAATGGAGTTAAAAGCATTCCTGTCTAAATCACGTGGATTTTAATATTTGGCAAAATTTTTTTTTGTTTTGTTTCGTGGTGAAATTACATGAGATTGAGAGTGAATTGGTGTTTGGTATTTGTGTAAATACACACACACAATATATATATATGTATATATATATATATATATATATATATATATATATATATATATATATATATATATATGTATCAGCATTTCTTTTACTGCAAGCAATGTTGACACAATAATAATAATAATAATAATAATAATGATAATAATGGTTATACATCAATAATAATAGTTAATAGCCATGTTAGAGTTATATATCAGCATAAAGAGAGAGAGAGAGAGAGAGAGAGAGAGAGAGAGAGAGAGAGAGAGAGAGAGAAATGCCCTTAACTGGGAAATAAGAGAGTCACAAAGTGCGAGAGAGAGAGAGAGAGAGAGAGAATGTATTTAACTGGAGAGTCAGAAAGTGCAAGAGAGAGAGAGAGAGATTGTACTTAACTGGGAAACAAGAGAGTCACAAAGTGAGAGAGAGAGAGAGAGAGAGAAAGAGAGAAATTGTACTTAACTGGGAAACAAGAGAGTCACAAAGTGCAAGAGAGAGAGAGAGAGAAAAAAAAATATCCTTAACTGGGAAACTCATCACATCTTCACATCCAGGTCAGAGCACAAGATATGTAAAGCTTTCATCTTCCTCATATCTTCAAGAGAGAGAGAGAGAGAGAGAGAGAGAGAGAGAGAGAGAGAGGAATGTGTCTAAGAAAAAAAATGAAGAAAATAATAAATAGAATAAGTCAGGATATGAGGACATATATTTCTTCCCCCTTGATGGGAAGAAATGTTTGCCAAAAAAAGGAACGAAAATTTGTGGGGAAATAACTCGCGGGAAATATTCCAGTCATGTTGTTTCACGACGTGGAGGGAAAAAAGAATAAGTGTAGCTGGCTTTTAGACGCGTTTTTATTTCGTGTTTTTTTTTTTTTTCGTCAAATTGTCAGGTTTTTTTTTTTTTTTTTAATTTTTTTTCGTGACGTAGGACGAAATTGTAAGGTTGGTATTCTTAAAGGCTTTTTTTTCGTGTGAATTTGTTTGAATTTTAAATAAGTAATAATAATAATAATAATAATAAATTTTCAGTTATAATAATAATATTTTAACTTATAATAATAATAATAATAATAATAATAATAATAATAGTAATAATAATATCTCCGAGACTTTGACCAATAAATTGTACAGTTCATGTACAGTTGTACATGTACAAAAAGCACAGACGTAATTAAAAGGCATCTCAAAGACGCGCCTCAAGGCTTAATGTACAATTGCACATAAATCTGTAGAGAGAGAGAGAGAGACTTTGTACAAATTATACACTGCGGAATTTTGAATAAAAGACAGTGAATATATTTTGTACATCGAGCGAACAATGTACAACATTTACAATTGTTCACGAACAAGTTCAGTACAATTCTGTACACTTTCTGCCCGATAAACCTTCAATTTGGAATGTTTACTTGAGTATAAAAGCTAAAATAAGACGGTTTTACCGAAACTAAGAGTTTTAGGAATCTTTGCCGGGTACCGTACGCGTATTAGACGAAAACCTCCATTTCGATACACGTATCAAACACTAAACATATATATATTTTCTGTCAAAGAAAACTATTGTGACGGCTTTGTCTATCCGTCCCCACTTTTCTATCCGCCCTCAGATCTCAAAAACCACTGAGGCTAGAGGGCTGCAAATTGGTATGTTGATCATCCACCCTCCAGTCATCAAACATACCAAATTGCAGCCCTCTAGCCGCAGCAGTTTCTATTTTATTTAAGGTTAAAGTTAGCCATAATCGTGCGTCTGGTAACGATATAGGATAGGCCACCACCGGGCGGTGGTTAAAGTTTCATGGGCCGCGGCTCATACAGCATTATACCGAGACCACCAAAAGATAGTTCTACTTTCGGTGGCCTGTACGCTTTAGCGGTTGTACAGAAAACTCGATTGCGCCGAAGAAACTTCGGCGCATTTTTTCTTTTTTTATCTTTGTTAAACTATAAACTGCTTAAGTTATTACGGATTAATAGAGAGAAATTGACGTTGATCTTGGATAAAGTTTGTCTTGGATAAAGAGAGAGAGAGAGAGAGAGAGAGAGAGAGAAGAGAGAGAGAGAGAGAAAGCATTACCAAACAATCAGTTTGATAGATAAATGTGAGAGAGAGAGAGAGAAGTTAGCATTACCAAGATCAAAAGAAGAGAGAGAGAGAGAGAGATAAGAGAGAGAGAGAGAAAGTTAGCATTTAGAAAGATCAGATAGAGAGAGAGAGAGAGAGAGAGAGAGACAAGAGAGAGAGAGAGAGAGAGGTCAATGCCAATTATGAGAACAGAAATTGACCAACAATAGGAAGATCGATAGAGATAAAGAGAGAGAGAGAAAGATAAATTGAGAGAGAGAGAGAAAATAAAAGGCTTCATGCAAGCGACACTCACCGAACGAACCATTTGGATGACGACAGAAAAAAAAGAGAGAGAAAATAAAAAAAAACGGGTGATGGATGATCCCCGCTAACGACCTCCAGAGAGTCACCCTCTTATTTATTGACGGATGTGGCTCGTTAATGATTGCACTCATCCATCCCCGGGCGCTGGATGACATCCGCTTTTGGGGTTGTTATTTTCGCTGTAGCAGAAGAAAAGAGGCGGTAGTTTGTGTGTTCTCTCTCTCTCTCTCTCTCTCTCTCTCTCTCTCTCTCTCTCTCTCTCTCTCTCTCTCTCTGTATATTATATATATGTCTGTGTTTACAAAACATCTTTGTTCTCCAATGAAAATCTTTTATTTAAATATACACTAAATACTCTTAATTTACACCACAAACGGATGCCCCTCTCTCTCTCTCTCTCTCTCTCTCTCTCTCTCTCTCTCTCTCTCTCTCTCTCTCTCTGAAGTTATACATTTTTCCTGTTGTTTACACAAAGAGAAATTGAATAACTATCGGGTATTGAACGCCATTACCATAAAGAGAGAGAGAGAGAGAGAGAGAGAGAGAGAGAGAGAGAGAGAGAGAGAGAGAGAGAGAGAGAGAGAGAGAGAGCTCCCACTGACGCACAGAGAAATGGAGAATGTCTCAGAACCAATAAAAGCAACAAGAACTCGGCCAAATCTTTCTCTTATCGTAAATCTGCGTCGCTATGGCGTGCAAGCGTCGTATAGACTCGACGCAAAGCGTATAATATACATAAAAAAAAAAGAGAGACTCGCAGAGCGCAGTCCAATATCATATCTTTCCAATATTTCTTCGCGAATGCTGCAATCTCCGCGGAGATATGTGGAGAGATATGGAGAGTTACTGATATTGAAGGCGCGGGTAAGGAGATTTTATTGAGAGATTTTTGCGCCAAAGATGTGTTTTATGTGGGTTTATACGAACGTATGTACACTTACATACATGCACACACACACACACATATATATATATATATATATATATATATATATATATTATAAAGAGAGAGAGAGAGTTTTATAGCAATAAAATTTTTATAATTGCTGTCAATTTGTATAACTAGACAACAGGAAGAGAGAGAGAGAGAGAGAGAGAGAGAGAGAGAGAGAGAGAGAGAAAGTTGTATCTATAGCAAGAAAATTTTTATAATTACTGTCAATTTGTATAAATAGTTGGACAACCAGATAAAGAGAGAGAGAGAGAGAGAGAGAGAGAGAGAGAGAGAGAAACATTGCATCCAGCAAAATACGGCACAAACACCGAATTACTCGAAGAAATTACTGCATATCGCGACTCTACCCAAAAACATCTGAATTCTCTCTCACACACACACACATATACTGAAGATAATTCTGGCAACTACAAGCAATAAACGCCTCACAAATTATATGACCTGAATGGCCACTCCGAAATTGCTAAACACCCCCCCCCCACCCTCTCTCAAACCCACAGAGGGGTTTTGGGCGGGGGTGGAGTGGGTTGTTATATTAAAGTAAGCCCCAGTAATTGGCCCGGTCCAAATTCAGAAGCTTTGTCGCCGGAAATTGGGGGAACTGGGTTTTGTT
>NC_089773.1:12060000-12070000 GCF_040412425.1 Macrobrachium rosenbergii
AAAAGTGTCAAAAGGTTTCAAAGACAGGATAAAAAAAAAAACACACACAAAGGAATAAGATGAAAGAAGCTTCCTGTAATCTCAAGGTAATCTCATTTACGGGGAAAGGCACGGAGATTACTTAGCTTGAAAGCGTCACTGAGTAAAGAAAAAAAAACCCTCTTTGTGACTTTATTTTAAGCTGAGATCTGTGTCATTCAAGATTACTTGCGCGCTAATGATGCTTTTCTGCCGGGTTTTGACGACCGCAACAACCTCGGCACTGTGATGTACCTTTTTCACGATTTATAATCCTAATCTCGCTACAAAAAACTATTTAAAAACACAGTATTTATGTGGCTGCTTTAATATCCAAAACACCCAGGATATATTGAAGTTGAAGATATGTCACAAATGCGTAAGTCAAGATTAATTGTTTAAAACCAATACTTTTCTCCCGGGGTTTCACGACCAAAACAAACTCGGCACTGTGACATTTACACGAGTCACAATTCCGCACATCGCGACACTACGCACTGATGGAGAAACTATTTAATATCTTCCCTTTTCCTTTTGGTCTTTTGAGGTCCTGTCCGGCCACCGCTGGTCCCGTTTCTCTTGGGGAAGATAATGGTCATCCCTTTCTCGCCGCCCCCCCTTACCCCCTTAACACCCCCCTCCTCCCCTCCCACACAACGGGTGGCTCAGGGGAAAATTATTTTATGACGCCCGTAAGAAGCCTTACGTACTGCTCTCTTCGGAGGCTCTTTCTTAAAGCTTCCTAAATCACAGGCTGCTGCGGAGATTGTTTTAGTTTTTCTCTTTACACGAGAGAGAGCACACACACACACACACACACACACACACACACACACACACACACACACACACACACACATATATATATATATATATATATATATATATATATATATATATATATATATATATATACACACACACACACACATACATGAAAACCTAGGTATAATCATCCTTATATCCTTATCCAGCGCTGACCCGACCATGTCAGTAAACAAATAAATAACGTAAACTAACTACGAACTAAATTATAGTAAAAAAATAACCATCTGCAACAAAGGAAGTCAGTGAGACGACAAGACTCGAGTTCTTAAATACTTGATGAGCATTCTCTTCCCGATGCGCTAATCGGCTTGGGAGTAGTAGAAGTGCGTATTTTGGGGCGATTTGAATAAAAGATGGGAATAAGAAGCAGGATTGTAGATACAGAGAGAGAGAGAGAGAGAGAGAGAGAGAGAGAGAGAGAGAGAGAGAGAGAGAGGCAGATAAGCTTATTCTTTTTTGTCTGTTTCTCTTCATTTCGCGTTTGCATTAATGTTCGTCTTTTCCCCATTCGACTTTTTCTTGTGGTTTTGCGTCATTTCTGATGATATCTCTCTCTCTCTCTCTCTCTCTCTCTCTCTCTCTCTCTCTCTCTCTCTCTCTCTCTCTCTCTCTCTCTCATACACACAAGCACATATATATTTATATTTGTGTGTGTGACACATGCACGTTCTTCCGAAAGTGAAACTAATCCTCATGGTAATGGATGATGCTAAGCTTAACACACGCGTCGTAATAATCTCCTTATTTTGTATGACTCATTCCTCACCCCCCTGTGACATAATCCCTCACTACTCCCCCCCCCCGGGGGGGAACACTCCCCAACTCCCCCACGACTCCCCATGGAGTGGAGGCTCTTGTTCGTGAGAAGAGGAATCCTTAATAAAAAGGACAAAGGGACAAAAAATCCCATTTCAGCACAGCAGGAAGAGCAAACACGTGTACGGTAAGAAATGGCACCATACGGCACTATACGGCACCATATGGCACCATACGGCACCATAAGGCACCATAAGGGGCCTCTTCCCTTCCATTACCTCATTCTCTCTTGGAGATGAGGTGAAGAATAGGGTTCAAGAGTGCACAAAGAATAGGAAGAAAAGGCACTTGGGAATATTATGAGAGAGAGAGAGAGAGAGAGAGAGAGAGAGAGAGAGAGAGAGAGAGAGAGAGAGAGAGAGAGAGAGAGAGAGAGGAAAAATCGGCCCTAGAAATGTCTACGTATGGGAAAATATTTTAAAGATTTCGAGATCATTTTTGAGATGATTCTTGTTGTAGTGAATTTTGTAGAGCTGAAAGATATAGAATCTCAGATTGAATCATTCACGAGTGATTCTTTTCATTCGGATTCTCAGAATCGTGAAGAATCCGGAACTGTGAATCTCTATTTCACAGTTCACTGTTCCGCACATGATTTTGCTAAGCAGTAAAATCATAAAAAAGTTGAATATTTATTGTTTTTTATCAGCTTTTTTTGAATATTTATTGTTTTTTATCAGCTTTTTTTAATCAAGGAAAAAACTGAACAGGTGTTTTAACCAGTGAAAAAACCACTGATTTTTGTAACCAGTCTAAAAAGACCAGGATTTTATAACCGGTAAAAAATAAAACATGATCATAACCAAGGAAAATAGTGACCAGGTTTTTTTAACCTGTTGAAAAAACCTCTGGTTTTGTAAACCAGTAAAAAAACCCACGATTTTCTAACCAATAAAAAGATACCAGGAATTTCCTAAGCCTTAATAAAACCAGGATTTTCATAAGCCTTAATAAAACCAGGATTTTGTAACCAGCAAAAAAAAAAAAAACCCGAGGTTTTTGTAACCAGTAAAAAAAAACCATGATTTTCTAATTAATAAATAATTACCAGCAATTTTCTAAGCCTCAATAAAACCAGGATTTTCTAACCAGAAAAAAACCGAGGTTTTTGTAACCAGTAAAAAAACCAAGTTTTGCTAAGCCTCTAAAAAAATGAGATAGGCGATTCCATAAAAGTGAAATAATCACTGACGTTAATATCTTTCGGATTCTTCTTATATATTTTTTGTGAAGGGGGGTGTCCCTTACTAACTGTGGCCCCCTCCCCTCTCCTATCTCCTAAAAATGGAAAAAATGGTTATAGTTTCCTCTCCGAGGGTCTCAGGGAATCGTTTTTGGGAGGTATACTAGAAACCTTTACGTAGGGTTTCCTGTTATTTCTGTTCGAAGGGTTTCTCTGTCACAGAGTACTGTGGAAGTAATCTCTTTTTTTATTCTGTAGGTTATTTGATAGCTTTCTATCTATCTATCTATCTATATATATTGTTTGTGTTTGTGTTGATTGTTAAATTACAAACTGTACTTTTCAGTATTTCTCTTAAGCACGAATAAAGGTTACACATTTATTTATTTATTTACATAACAACAAATGAAGATTTTTAAGATATTCATTTTGTATTGAAGTACGTTTTTCGTTTGCCTAGGAAACAACTGAAGCCTTGGAATGACACACACACACACACACACACACACACACACACACACACACACACACACACACACACACACACATATATATATATATATATATATATATATATATATATATATATATATATATATATATATATATATATATATATATATATATATATACACACATACAACCTCACATTTCCTTGTCACCTCCAACCCTGCAAAGTCCAATTCAAAACACGCAATCGCCACCCACACTCAGACTGATAAAACAACCATTTCATTATGCTTTTTTTTTCTCCACCAAGACATGAAAACGAGAGATTATACACGAGAAGAATCTGTTAGAATCTCTTCACAGACGTGGCGCTTATCACGTACAAAGACCTCTGGTAACACCACCGCTTCCCAAATCGGATTACACAGGACTGAACGCATGTGAAGCTGCATGAAGAATATGTTAAAGGATATTTTCGGCAAAAGAGAGACGCAGAGAAATTAAGAGGATCGTTGGATAAAGAGGGAATGAGAGTAAGGTGGGGAATCAGCTTATTTTCCAACTCTCTCTCTCTCTCTCTCTCTCTCTCTCTCTCTCTCTCTCTCTCTCTCTCTCTCTCTCTAGTGTTTGCATAATGAGTTTGGACGGTCATAAGAAGTTGGTGCATTTATGATTTTTTATGTTAGTCATTATTTAGTTTATTTTTATTTTAAATCTTGCTTTTTTTTGTGTTAATTCAGGGTTTGTGTTGGAGGGTGTGGATGGAGCAATACTTTGGGAAAGCGTGTTTATTTCTCTCTCTCTCTCTCTCTCTCTCTCTCTCTCTCTCTCTCTCTCTCTCTCTCTCTCTCTCTCTCTCATACACACACACACATATATATATAACCATTAAAAACTCATATAAAACTATCAACATTTTATTTATACTGATTTGGGTGTTTGAAAAAAAAATTTATTACAGTATTCTAAAACCTTATAATATATTTCTGAAGAGATTTCAGCGACAAATAAACTCCCCATTAAAGAAAAAACTCCTACCTAAAAAAAAAAAATATCAAAACTTTATTTACTTGAAAGAGCATTACTCCAGAGTCATATCAAATCCCCCTCACTTCCATAAGATTAACAGAACCTCTCCATTATGGTGAAGGCCTTAGCTCCCTTCCTTCCCATTGTATGGTGTCCACCATACTCTCACAATCTCACTATCTCCAGGAGAATAAAAAAAAACAACAAGGGATAATTTTGTTTTTTGATTCGATGCTTGTGTTTGCTTTGCAGAGTGTGCTTGGGGAAAAACTCTCACAGTTTTATTTTTCTTAAACAGGAATTATTTTTTTTTCTTTCGTGGGAAAGCTTCTGCGTACATTGAGGGGTATTTTTCCACAGGGAGGTGGGATTTGCAGTAAATTGGGATTTACTTGAATGTGTTTTATTTTAGTTTGAGTCTAACACACTACACACACACACACACACACACACACACACACACACATATATATATATATATATATATATATATATATATATATATATATATATATATATATATATATATATATATGTATACTTGTATATATACATGGGATTTTCTAGGAAAAGTATTTATTTAATTTTCTTCAATTGCCAGTGCATTCTCTCTCTCTCTCTCTCTCTCTCTCTCTCTCTCTCTCTCTCTCTCTCTCTCTCTCTCTCTCTCTCTCTCTCTCTAATATATCTATAATTACATAAGACTATATATATTATATATATGTGTGTGTGTGTGTGTGATTATTAATAAACGTGTATGTTAACAGATACGTATATTTTTATTTTAACCTCCAAAATACCCTCTCATCTTTTCAACATCCCCGCAAAGTCTGTGGACACGCTCATTGATAGTTCACCCGGCAAAAGTGACCATCAGATTCTGTATATATAAAACAACTTATGGTTCATAAAAAAAAAAAAATTATGAAAGCTCACGTAGTGATGGAACTTACCAGAGAACATGAATCTGTGACGATAAGTTGTTGCGTAAGACCGGCATTTATTTATAGCTTAACCTCTCTCTCTCTCTCTCTCTCTCTCTCTCTCTCTCTCTCTCTCTCTCTCTCTCTCTCTCTCTCTCTCTCTCTCTCTCCAGGAGCTATATACTTTCTACCATTAGTGTAGATACATTTTTACGCAGGACCAGTATTTATTTATAGATTAACCTCTCTCTCTCTCTCTCTCTCTCTCTCTCTCTCTCTCTCTCTCTCTCTCTCTCTCTCTCTCTCGGTAAATACAAGGAGCCAGCAGTTATATACTTTTACCATTAGTGTAGATACATTTTTACGCAGGACCAGTATTTATTTAAAGATTAACTCTCTCTCTCTCTCTCTCTCTCTCTCTCTCTCTCTCTCTCTCTCTCTCTCTCTCTGTCAATACAAGGAGCCAGCAGCTATATACCCTCTGCCATTAGTGGAGATCCGCGCAGCAGGAAATTAAATTTCCTGCGTAATCATCCTGTTGTTAAAACAGGCGAGATTACATGAGAATTATATGAGAATTATATAAGAATTACTTAATAACTACGTGAGAATTTCAAGAAGGGAAAGGCGACGGGAAATGAGATTATCTCATTAATGAGCGGATTCGCTTATTTTTTTTTTTTTTTATTTCTTTGGGTTAAAATTATGTAGGGAGATTAGTTTGAATATTTAGAAGATTTTGTAATGTTTTACTGGGTCTGGGAATAGTGTATAACTTATGTATATGTATGTATATGTATATATATGTGTATATATATACATATATATCATAATATACCGAAGTCGTTCTGAGGACGAAGAGGTAGGAGAATAATGTGAGGAGAAGAATAAGAAGAAGAAGGAGAAATAAATGAATGGGGGAAGGTCCTTCCACTGAGTAAGAAGGAAGGCAGGATTTAGGTAGGATTAATGGAGCCGGGAAGGTCCCAGGAATCCTAAGGATGTAGGATTCTACAGGACTCTCCACGTTCAAGTATTTGGTTGGGTCCTGCGTCCTTCTGTTACTAACAAGTCGTTTCTCCTTCCTCTAGTTTTCTCTGAAAACAGGAGAGAGAGAGAGAGAGAGAGAGAGAGAGAGAGAGAGAGAGAGAGAGAGAGAGTAGAAGGGAAGGATTTTCCAATTTAATTATGTCACATTTGTTAACACAGAGAGAGAGAGAGAGAGAGAGAGAGATGGGTGATTTAATATAATCACGCAATAAATGTTAGGCACACTTATCTAAAACACACAACCCACCACTTGGAGACATATAACGAATTATGGAAAAACACTAAATAAGAAATACCTCACTTCTTGACCTCGAAAGAAAAACATATTCAACAACACGCTTTTGATCCCAAAACACACACATACACACACACACAAATCATTCAGTTCTGAAGGCGGACACGAAAGTTCAGTTGAAAACCCACTTTCAATTTCAACTTCTGGGAAAAGGATTTCTAAAACTACGGGGTTGTACCTCTACGAAATCATTATTCAAGGTACTGATGATAATACATTTCCATTTCCTAATACTGGGGCGTGTTACTTCTTTGCATGTTAATCTGACTTGGTTTTTTAATTATTCCTAGTTCAGTTCCTTGCCAAAAATGTAGTGTTCCTAAATTTTACATAATAAAATTCTCAGGTTTAAGTATACTAAACATCCAGACACTCTGACGTTCATGACAGCGAGTATGTACACAAAAAACGCACATAGGTATATTAAAACATGAACTTACCAACACACTCATATATAAGTCAGTACTCACTCAACAAGACGCATTTTAAAAGCCTATAATCACGAATTTACAAGAAAAATTAAAAGGTGAAACCAAATAGACTAAAGCGTTCTTAAGTTCATGCACAATCGCTCGCCAAAATAAAACACGCCCAAAAGTACAAACATCAAAACATATCATGTAGATGTGTAAAGCCAAGCAAGATTAAATCGTTCTTAAGTTAGCGCACAAACGGTCGCCAAAATAAAATACTCCCAAAACTTAACAACTAAATATATATAGATGTGCAAAAGCGATCGTAAGTTGTTGCACAAACGCTCGCCAAAATAAAACTCGGCCAACAACAAAACAGACATAGATTGGTAAAACCAAACGCATTCAAGAGTTCCTAAGTTCACGCGCAGTCGCACGCCAAAATAAAACACGACCAAATACACTCAAACAAACGCGCATGCGCACACCACCACCACCATGAGACAGACCTCTCCTACTTACGAACACCCGTGTGGGTGTAGAGATATATAAAGTTCCCCTTCCAAACAAACGGTCACTTTCCTCTTGGCTACACTCAAACAGGGGGGGGGGCGTTTATGACAATAAGATGCCCCTAGGGGGAGGGATATTAAGGGTTGGGGGAAACGGGGGGAGGTAGGGGAAGGCCCTGGGAACGCGAGAGGGAGGATTTTGGGGAAGAAAGGAGGTAATGATGTTCCTAGGGAGAATATGTAGGAGGGGAGAGTAGGAGTCGAAAGATGGCGGAAAGAGACGAACGCCTTTGGGGTGGAGGATAATATTTTGTTAACATTCTGATGAACACAGACTGCCGCCGCCGCGTATAACTGGGTCCTTCTCTCTCTCTCTCTCTCTCTCTCTCTCTCTCTCTCTCTCTCTCTGCTCTTCTACATGAGAGACAGAGCGAGAGCGAAAGAGGGAGAGAGAGAGAGAATTTATACACTGACTTAAAACATCGACATCTCAATAAGAATGTGAGTGAGCCTTTTCTTCATGTCGAGCGAGAGAGAGTGTTGATATCAGTAGTCGACGATGGAGAGAGAGAGAGAGAGTCAGTCGAATCCCAAAATCCTCACCTACATTCCAACATGGCGGCCCAGCGAGCAGCAACGGCAGACACCAGAGGGACCCTCTCTCTCTCTCTCTCTCTCTCTCTCTCTCTCTCTCTCTCTCTCTCTCTCTCTCTCTCGTTCGTATTGTATATCTATCCCTTCTCCCGACTGTTTCTGCTTGGGGTCCGGGTCTTATTCCCCCCTCTTTCTCTCTCTCTATCTGTCTCCCTGTTTCTCCTTCTCTTTCTCTCTGTCTCACGATGCTTCAAGTCTCGAGTCTTCTACTTTAAGTAACGATTTTCTGCTGTTGCCGGTGCCTTCTGCGCCTTCTCCTGGAGTGAAAGCGGAGATGAGGCTGCGATGTCGACTCCCGGTGTCACGGACACACACACACACACACACACACACACTCTCTCTCTCTCTCTCGCAAGCGCGCTGGCGAGTTACGTTCATGGAGACAGGCCGCCGCATAGTTCGAAGCAGGCTTCGATTACGTTCGGCTCGAGTTTCTTGGGAGTTGGGAACTCATATACACATACACCTGCGCTGGGTTGTGTGTGTGATGTATACTTGTGTGTGTGTGTATATTCTCGTATGATGTATACTTATGTATAATGTATATACACATGCAGGCTTAAGATACATCAATATATAGCCATGAATACGTGGATTTATCCTAGTTATGATTGAACACATGTATGCATTCATGGTTTATGTATGATGTATACTCCTGTATGGTGTATACTCATGTATAATGTATATACTCATGCAGGCTTCAGATGCATAAACATATAGCCATGACTACGTGGATAATTCGTAGTTATGATTGAACACATGTATACATTCGTGGTTTATGTATGATGTATACTCATGTATAATGTATATACTCATGCAGGCTTAAGATACATAAATATATAGCTATGAATACGTATATGTCCCAGATATGATTGAACACGTGCATACATTCACGATTTATGTATGATGAATCTTCATGTATGATGTATACTCGTGTATGATGTATACTTATGTATAATGTATATATACATGCAGGCTTAAGATACATAAATATATAGGCATGAATACTTGGATATTCCATTGTATTCACGGTTTATGTATGATGTCTATTCATGTATGATGTATACAGATGTATAATTTATACTCATGCAGGCCTAAGATACATGGATATATAGCCATGAATACGTGGATATTCCATAGTCATGAATTAACGCATGCATACATTCATGCACATGTATATTTAAAAGTATACACTTTCGTTAAAATATGGTGTATTTTTCTGTATATTGATGATAAATACATAAATACATGAATACAGAGATAATAAATATAATACAGAAAATATGTGAGACAAAGCTTACGGCCACAGTAGCTAGAAGGTGTGAAGCTGGAGGCATATCTGGTCATTATCTGCTTGACGAAATTGAAAATATATTGAAGTTCCAGTTTTTCTTAGATAAAATTCAAACAAGATTTTTTTATTAGAATGAAGGGAAAATAATACATAGTGATGAAATGAAGAATAGGCTACGGTTAAATATACTGAAAAAGGAGCATATGGAAAAAAATTAAATATAGAATCATGGACACAGCAGGGAACATTGATGAGTAAAAGATGGGAGAAGGATGAAATGAAATGATAATTAATAATTTTGTGGAGAAATGAGCGGGAGACGTTGAGGAAAAGAGGTGAAGGATATTGAATAATTTTAGGTCAGTAAATGCAGAGTGACATTGTCTGTAACAGATGGATCCTAGGATGAAATATACAGACGTATAGGTCCTCTCAGAATAAAATTAAAATCCTAAACCAGTGTATGAAGGATTTCAAAGTGTTACTAAATGTGAAGCACAGAACAGAAAGAAATATAAATAAAATCCTAAACCAG
>NC_089773.1:12072500-12127500 GCF_040412425.1 Macrobrachium rosenbergii
AATTATGAAAAAATCCAAAAAACAAAAAGGCATCCATTAAAAGCGACGAATGACGCATCATATTTCGAGGAAGCAGCGGGAACGAAACGCAACTAATAAAAATAGAATAATAAAGACGAAAATAATGAATTCCCATCATTACGGCGAATCATTGCTTTCCGAAGCGGCAAAAAGGTTATATACATTAAGAGCAAAGTTAATGAAATGTCAACAGGGCTTTTTGCTTGGTACCACCACAAATGGCAAAGGCTCGAATGACTGTTTTCGCGGAATGTATTCAACAGAAAGCTGGAAGCCTGGAATTGGTTTGAGTTGAGTAAATATTCGTGAGAAGGACCGAACACAAAAATATAAAAAGTAACTCAAATGGCAAAGGGTCGACACTAAAAACGAAATGATACTGTTTTGGCGGACGTAAGTATTGACGCAACTTCTGCTGGAAAGCTGGAAGCCTGGAATTGGTTCGAGTTGAGTAAATATTCTCTGAGAAGGACCAAGCACCAAAAATTTACAAGTAAGTAACTCAGATGGCAAAGGGTCGACATTAAAAACGAAATGATACTGTTTTGGCGGACGTAAGTATTGACGCAACTTCTGCTGGAAAGCTGGAAGACTGGAATTGGTTTGAGTTGAGTAAATATTCGCTGAGAAGGACCAAACACCCAAAATATAAAAAGTAACTCAAATGGCAAAGGCTCGTCATTAAAAACGAAATGATACTGTTTTGGCGGACGTAAGTATTGACGCAACTTCTGCTGGAAAACTGGAAGCCTGGAATTGGTTTTAGGTAAGCAAATATCATCATGGAAGGACCAAGCCCCAAAAACATAAATAAAGAAGTCACCAAAACAGATTTGGCAAATCCTGTCGTTAAAAATAAAGAGATACTGCTTTCGCGGACATGATAAGTGGTGACGCAACTTCTGCTGGAAAACTGGAAGCCTGGAAGCACCATGCACCAAAAATATAAAAATAAGAGAAGTAACACAAATACCAAGACCTGTCAATTAAAAATGAAAAGATACTGTTTTCGCTGGAAAACTGGAAGCCTGGAATTGGTTTTAGTTGAGTAAATATTCTCGGAGAAGGACCTTGTAGTAAAAATATAAAATAAAGAAGTAATTAGCACAAATGGCGAATCGTGTCATTAAAACTGGAAAGATATTGTTTTCATGAAATTGGTAAGTGTTGATGCAACTTGTACTGAACATCTGTTGGAAACCTGGGATCCTGGAATCACTCTTAGTTAAGCGCAACGTCTTCTGGAAGTCTGGAATTGTCTGTGGTTAAGTAAATATCCTGGAAGAAGGATCAAGCACCAAGAAAAAAAAAAAAAGCAAAAAGCAGAAACCTTCGTACACAATCAAACACCCCCCCCCAAAAAAAAAAAAAAATTAATTAGACTTCATCTTTGTCCGTCCAGACATCTTCCAGACTTGAAGAAGAAGAAGGAGGAGGAAAAGAAGAAGAAGAAGAACAACAACAAGGAGAACAACAACAACAACAAGAAAAGAAGAAGAAGAAGAAGAAGAAGAAGTCCAATTAATTCTCTCGGTGGCTGCCTCGTCTCTCCCAGAGAACTTCTTGCACCCCGGAATTGATTCGCACGCCCTGGAAAGATGCACAGAATCGCGTTACTGGAAACGGGCCTTTTTCATTTGCCGGGCAAATGCAATGCATTGCGTGTGTGTTTGTGTGTCTGTGTGATAAATGAAGGAGATTTCGTTTTCGAAATGGAATTTCCATGCTCGATTTGCTTTGGGAAGGGAAATAAGTCGAAGGTGGTTGAATACAATTATTATTATTATTATTATTATTATTATTATTATTATTATTATTATTATTATTATTATTATTATTATTACAAGGTCTCTTTGTAAATGAATGAATTGTCGTTTTTGAAGATGTATTGGGGAATATTATTATTATTATTATTATTATTATTATTATTATTATTATTATTATTATAAGGTCTCTTTGTAAATGAATTACTTTTCCGTTTTTAAAGATGTATTGGGCAAGATTATTATTATTATTATTAAGTACAACTTTGTGCATGAAAACAAAAGCTCAATGGTGTTAAACATATATATATATATATATATATATATATATATATATATATATATATATATATATATATATATATATATATATATATATATATATATATATATATACACATGAAATTTTATTACAATCCTAATAACATCTTTCTCTCTTCTTTCCAGAATGTAGATTCACTGCAGCCATGAATCTCTTGCTCATCTTATTGGTCTCCCTGACGAGCTTCGTCTCCACACACACACATGGTCAGTTTTAGAATAAGTTTGGGTATTAATAGACAGATGACAGAGGAAGAGGAAGTTAAGAAATTATGTGCATTAATATTAGAAATTAGCTCCTTGGTAACATTTGAGAAGGGGGTGAATATTTCTTTATTGTTCACGATTTTGTAAAGTGATGTTTGTTGGTTATTTTTCTGTGATGTTTATTGTTTAGGTGAAGAGCTGTGTGTGTATATATATATATATATATATATATATATATATATATATATATATATATATATATATATATATATATATATATATATATATATATGCAGAAAAAATATTTGCTAGCTTGATGAAGAATTTAGAAAATTGGGGACTCATGATATATTACACGAGAGGAAACAGAGTTAGGAAAAATTTTAAATATGAAATTAAAATTGTCAATAGAACAAATATAAAGCTATTGAAGAGTGCAGATTTCCACATAGACAGTTTACCTCCTCCCCTATATACTGTCTATATACTGTATATATATATATATATATATATATATATATATATATATATATATATATATATATATATATATATTTCTGAGAGCAAGGGCTCATATAATCTAATCCAGTTTATTCTACAACGCAAAAATAGAGATTTGCATAAACTATATAAATAAGGTAAAAACCGCCAAAATAAAACCCAGTAAAAATATATGAATATATAAAAGAACCACCAAAATAAAAACCAGTATAAATATATGAATTGAGTAAACCAATTTGTCCCTAGATAAGGAATTCCTTCAAATGATGTCCTGGCAATATTTACCCCTTAGAGCAGTTTAATCTATACCATTCATCGCCAAAATAAAAACCTGTGAAAAGAGATTAACAAAGTAAACAAACTGGAAAACGTACCACTCCCAGTGACTTCCAGCTACACTTCATGGAAGCTAACCTTCCATACCACTCCTATCCTGCTCTCTCTCTTCTCTCTCTCTCTCTCTCTCTCTCTCTCTCTCTGTGACTTATTGTCACTTCATGAAGGACTAGTGATTTGCTCATATCCCCTTCCTCCCCCTTCTTCCAGGGAGAGACTTTGTCGTCCAGCGCCACTTTCTTCGAAGTTCTCGGAGACTCTCTCTCTCTCTCTCTCTCTCTCTCTCTCTCTCTCTCTCTCTCTCTCTCTCTCTCTCTCTCTCTCTCTCTCTCTCAGATTCATTAGCTAAACCCCTTCTGTATTTGAAAACAAAACATAAAATTCATATTAAAATTTTAAAAATCTTATTCATGGGATGACGAGCACAAACGTATAAGCCCTCTCTCTCTCTCTCTCTCTCTCTCTCTCTCTCTCTCTCTCTCTCTCTCTCTCTCTCTCTCTCTCTCTCTCAAGTTACAGCTTTTACATTTGAAAATAAATCATAAAATTCATACAAAGATTAAATAACTCATTCATAGCAGCAAAGTATAAGCTCTCTCTCTCTCTCTCTCTCTCTCTCTCTCTCTCTCTCTCTCTCTCTCTCTCTCTCTCTCTCTCTCTCTCTCTCGTTTCCTCGAGTTCACCATCGTCCATCTTTCAAAAGGTCGTGTTGACATTCCATTCGAGATTGTCCATCCGTCTTCATTTTCTCAATTTTTACTCTCTTTTCTTTTTGTTAATCCCGGTATGGACTGATATTGCCATTCAGTAATCCATTTTCATGAGGTGGATTTATTATTTTGTATTTTATCTCGTTTAGTGTTCCTGTAGGGGTTAGTGCACCTCACGAGGTGCACTGTAGGCATTGCTGAATTTTGTCTATAGCGTTCCTTCTGCCCCTAGTTGCACCTATCTTAAATAAAGCCTTTTACTTTACTTCCATTCACACTTTATGTATTTAATCTTGCTGTCCAGCCTCTCTAACACCCTCTTTTCGCTGTGTGAAGCGCTGAATGCCCGAAAGTGCCCAAGGGTATTGGGGTGGCGGCCATAAAACTGTTCTCAAAATCATTTTCGCAAGAAAAGTTTCTCTAAATCAGCAATATATAACTTTTCTTCAGGAAATATTTCCAAGTATTGATAATTATGCAGTAATACTTCTCATTACATGTATTTATTCTTTGTATTGCTGATATTTCTCATTAGATGTATTTACGATTTGCTGAACCTGATGCATTAACTAATTTTGAGGTTGTACATCTCTGAAATTATTCAAAATAATTTGATTTTCAATAACATTATTATCACAAATGATTTGTCATTAAATAGTTGGAATGTTCGACGAGTTAATATTTTTTAATATTCTATATCATTAAAATGTTTAAAAAAAATTTTCAGGTTATAAATCTCAGAAATCATTCAAAATAATGATCTTTTCAATAACATTATTACCACAAATCACTTGCCATCAAATAACTGAAATGTTCGACGAGTTAATTATTTTTTTTTTAATATTCCACACCATTAAAATGTTCCCTAGACTTCAAAAAAAATTAAAATATTCCCCATCCTTTTTTTCGAGCGTAAAAGACTGACACGGATGAATGATAACTCTAAGAATTATGAGAAGCCATTAATGAAGTTTTACGACGCCGCTTTTTAAGGGGAATTCATAACGACCCTCATTTATCTAACTAAAGGGAAGATAAATGGAGATAAATGAGGGAATAAGGAAGCATCCCCTTTTATTCTCCTCTGGCGGGAATATAAAGGAGGTTGGTAAGGGAGTTGTTTTTTTCGCTCGTTAATTTAATCACGTTTGAATTGGATTTGCATTCATCAGTTTCTTGTGTTACGAGTGTCGTTAATTGCGTGGAGTACTGTAAGCATTAATTGTTCTTTCCACTCTTCTTCTTCATCTTCTTCTTCTTCTTCTTCTTCTTCTCCTCCTCGGCTTGATCCCCAGTCAGGGTCGCTGTTTTTAGATGAGTAGTGTACTTATTTTTGAAGTGTATTAAAATGATGCAAAACTCTTAATAATAATAATAATAATAATAATAATAATAATAATAATATTAATAATAATAATAATTAATCCAATATTTTTAATAATTATAATAATAATAATAAATTTTTTCCACATATTTTTGAAGTATATTTTACCAATACAAAATAATAATAATAATAATAATAATAATAATAATAATAATAAAACTTAGCAGGACATTACTCAAAACCACACAACCCCCTTTATCTCTCCTCAGAAGAAATATAAATAAAACCTTACCCTTAGAGACCTTCCGTTTACATAATATTATCTCCCCCTCAGCAGACTCTCTCGCCAGGCGTCCACTTTCGCTCACATTTAAGCTTCTGACGTAAAGGGGTATTAAATGGGTGTCCTCCCCCACCTACCTGGGCCTAGATTTGGGTTACCAGGTAAAATGGGTCCTGCTGGGACTTTCTAGGTATATGGTGTGCAATTTTGACCTTTGTGCCATGTGACCAAAAGGTCGGTTTTCAGGAGGGTGTGATTTGTGTGTGTGTATGTATGTATATATATATATATATATATATATATATATATATATATATATATATAGAGAGAGAGAGAGAGAGAGAGAGAGAGAGAGAGAGAGAGAGAGAGAGAGAGAGAGAGAGAGAGAGAGACTCAATTTTATGACAGCCAGACAGACAGAGAGAAACCTATCATATATTCTCTCATTATCTCCATAATCCTGAAAAAATAAACAGCCAATTTTTTTAATAGCCAAAGCAAATTCTGACAACATAATATGCACATTTTTATTGCAACGCCGTGTTCAAGCGTTGCTTTCTTTACAAAAACAAGCGGGCAGTTACTGCAGTCTGCATAATATTGTGGTTTCCTCCCTCAATATGACTGCAGATTATTGCAATATGAACGTTTGGCAGGATCAAGATGTGAAATAATAGCCCAGTATATGGTCAGTTACTTAGCATAATCAAGATATTGTGGCTATATCTTATTTCATGAGTGAAAGGAATTGGTTTTTTAGTAATTCAGTTGAATACAAACTCCTGAACTGTACTTGAGCACAATCTTATTTTCATGAAAAAACTATCTATTATTATCTTTTTAGTATACAGTGTAGTATAGTGCAGTATAGTAGTTATTTCATAAGTGAAAGTAATTGGTTTTTTAGTAATTCAAGTGAATACAAACTCCTGAACTGTACTTGAGCACAATGTTACTCATGAAAAAACTATTTATTATCTTTTTAGTATATAGTGTAGTATAGTGCAGTATAGTGGGTTTATGAAATGTGAAATGTGGTTCCTGTAGAGTTTTACACATGATCTTGTGTAGTGTATGAAATTAAACAAACTCCAGCACTGTGTATATATATATATATATATATATATATATATATATATATATATATATATATATATATATATATATATATATATATATGTATGTATGTATGTCTACACATACAGTGCATGTGTGTTTGTGTATATGAATGTGACATTTCATTCTCAAGGAACCCATACACACAAACATACATCTATACATTACTTCCCGTCCTACCCACTCTGGGTCATCCCCCTAAAAAAATAGTGGTACCTCCCACCCTCCCCTCCCCTCCCCGCCCACCCACCCACCCACCCACCCTCCCAAAACTGCACAAAATTACGAGCGAATATAGATTTTGCTCTTGTTTACATTAGCCACCAGTGTCCTGACGAATAAGCTGGCCCAATTTAAGTCGTCGCGTGCCTGCTCGCTTTTATTCGCTGGGCGTGGTCTCTCTCTCTCTCTCTCTCTCTCTCTCTCTCTCTCTCTCTCTCTCTCTCTCTCTCTCTCTCTCTCTCGTTCGTGTCCTTTTGCGATGGTCTGTTGACTCGGCCGTTCCATATTTGTGTTGTTGTTTTTTGTTAGGTAATTAGTTTTTATTTTGGCCTGAGTTTGATATTTAAATCCTTTTCGCAAATTAATTTTTTTCCTTATTCCGTGCTTTCAGCTCACTGTTTTATCCATTATTCATTTATTTTTTGCTATTAATAATCTTTATTTATTTGATTACTTCCCTTATTAGTTATTTATCTATGAATTTATTCATTGAAGTTTCACTTTGATATGTAAAGCCTTCTGTCATAAAGATTGGCAGTTCTTAAATAAATGAATTGTACCTGAAAACCACTTGCATTTTTTGCCATAAATATATATAATGCCTTACATCTTTTATTCCCCTTTTCATAAATTTACTCTTGCTGTAAAACATATCATCTACAATTATCTCTTTACTCCACTTCCTGTTTACCTGACGTCTTCATTAATGTCTATTGCTGCGAAGCTTTCGTGTCATGAAAAGAAAATGCGTCAGGTACAAATGATAATTAATTTGGTCATGCAACTGCAAGCATTACATTAATTAACTCGATGTTCAAAAAAGGGGTTAATTTGAAATCTCTGGATAAAAGCACAGTTACACATAAATATATAAAGTATATTCGGGAATTTGTGACGCTGGATAAATATACCAAGTAAAAAATGCAATCGAGTTTTCTGTACAGCCGCTACAGCGCATAGTCAAGGCCACCGAAAATGGTTCTACCTTTCGGTAGTCTCGGTGTGATGCTGTATGAGCCGCGACCCATGAAACTTTAACCGCGGTCCGGTGGTGGCCTGTCCTATATCGTTGCCAGACGCACCATTATGGCTAAATTTAACTTTATATAAATTAAAAACTACTAAGGCTAGAGGGCTGCAATTTGGTATGTTTGATGATTGGAGGGTGGATGATCAACATACCAATTTGCAGCCCTCTAGCCTTAGTAGTTTTTAAGATCTGAGGGCGGACTGAATAAAGTGCGGACGGACAGACAAAGCCGGCACAATAGTTTTCTTTTACAGAAAACTAAAAAGCATAAAAAATTATAGAATTCTAAGAAGACATCTTGTATAAACTGCAGTATTTTGTAAAGGCTCGGACGATGTAGATTTTTTTAGTTATAACCATTACTAAATATAAATTAATATTTTAGATATATATAAATATATATAAGTTATGAACGAAATATATAAATAAAACTAATAAAACCGACATTAAATAGAAATATAGAAAACCGATAATTCTCATATTAATTTATTCATTACTGATCTGTGCAATGAAAAATGTCAATAAGATTATTCTTGCAATTGCTCTCGTTAAGTGGCAACAATAATTCACAAAATACACAGATTGAAAAACAAGCAAAAGGCACCACCTTTCAAAGGATGTTTTCATAAAATACCCATCTTTGAAGATAAAACTTAAATATAACATGAAAAATAATATAAAATCAGAAGCATTTTCTTGAAAAAAACATTAATCATCATATCATGCCTTCAAAAATAAAATACCATTTCTGAAAAAAATACATAACATTAAAAATAACTTTAAAAAAAATTATTTTTCATACGAAAAATACACTCCACCAATATTTCGGGGCATTGCCTTAAGGAAAGCACACAAGGTTCCACCATGTTCCACAAATTTTCACAAGGTTCCAGAAGGACCCCACAATGTTCCACAAGGTTTACACTAAGTCCCACAAAGTTCCACCAGGTTCCACAAATTTCTACAAGGTTCCACAAGATTTCGACCAGGTTCCAGAGGTTTCACAAGGTTTCAAAAGGTTCCACAAGGTTTCGACCAGGTTCCAGAGGATTCCACAAAGTTTCACAAAGGTTCCACTAGGTTCCACAAGGTTCCACAAGGTTCCAAAGGACTCCACAAAGTTGCACAAGGTTTACAGTAAGTCCCACAAAGTCCCACAAGGTTCCAAAAGGACTCCACAAAATTCCACAAGATTCCACAAAGTTCCACGAGGTTCCACAAAGTTCCACGAGGTTGCCACAAGGTTCCTCAAGGTTCCACGACTTTGTTTGATGTGGAAACTCCATCCTAATCCTCACTTTGGGAGAGAGAAAAGAAGAAGAAGAAGAAGAAGAAGAAGAAGAAGAAGAAGAGGCTTAATAGGGTCTTTTCTCACTGTTGAGGATTCTGTAGGTGTCACGATATTCTTTAGACCCTAAGACTCTAAGGAGATTCCTTGAGAGACGAGAGATTACGTGTGTGCTCGTTTGGATCGCGCGCGCACACGCGCACTGACACACAAACACACACACACACACACATACAGTGTATATATATGAATGTATGTATATATATATATATATATATATATATATATATATATATATATATATATATATATATATATATATAACTTTATCAAAAATATAATTTCTGGTCTAAGTAACAAGCAACAAAAAGAGAACTAACTAACTCTCTCTCTCTCTCTCTCTCTCTCTCTCTCTCTCTCTCTCTCTCTCTCTCTCTCTCTCTCTCTCTCTCTCTCTCTCTTGCGTTCGTTCACTATAATCCTTATATATTAAAAAGTGTCAAAAATTTTCATTTGTAAAATTACGAGTAAAAAGATTACATATACTATTTAACTCTCTCTCTCTCTCTCTCTCTCTCTCTCTCTCTCTCTCTCTCTCTCTCTCTCTGTTCGTTCGTTCACTATAATCCTTATATATTAGAAAGTGTCAAAAATTTTCATTTGTAAAATTACGAGTAAAAAGTGTATACATACTAAATAACTCTCTCTCTCTCTCTCTCTCTCTCTCTCTCTCTCTCTCTCTCTCTCTCTCTCTCTCTCTCTCTCTCTCTGGACTCAGCCCTGCTCTTCCCCCCACACACTGGGGAAAACAGCATTTTAAACTCCTTAACAAAATGAGATGACACGAGGGGCAAATGACCTCGAATGACCTAGTTCGGCCATGTTATGGGGCTCCTGCGATGACCTCTTATGGCCTCCTTTTAGGGAGGGAAGAAGGAACGACCTCATGGTATTAAAAAAAAGGGGAAAAAAAAATAAAAATATTGTGGATGCAAAGTTTTAGGCTGGTTTTTTTGGGGTGTTTGTTTATATGCATTGTGTCATATGAGAGAGAGAGAGAGAGAGAGAGAGAGAGAGAGAGTCCTTCTGCTTTGGAGAGAAAGTAAAGCTTTGCTTTGGTTTCAAAGCAGCAGTGCTTGTGCTTTGTCGTGAGTACAGAGGGATGGTAGTTTGGCATTCTGGAAGGGGAGGGCTGCTTGTAATAAGGAAACGAGAGAGAGAGAGTGAGAGAGAGAGGCAGGGAGGGAGAGGGTCGTTACTTTTGGATATTGTCTCTTTATATCTCCTTTTTTTTAGAGACATTTCATTATTACAGTAGAGAGAGAGAGATGGAACACACACACGTTTCTCTCTCTCTCTCTCTCTCTCTCTCTCTCTCTCTCATTGTTTCTTAGGTCTCCTATTTCCTTATTATAATCCCTTTGAGAGAGAGAGAGAGGGGGGGTCTTTCCTATTTGAACACTCTCTCTCTCTCTCGTTTCCGACTGTCCCCTTTGAAAGAGACAGACAGAGAGAAAGAAAGCGAGAAGCGAAAGCCTTTGCTACTTGAACGCTCTCTCTCTCTCTCTCCCCCCTCTCTCTCTCTCTCTCTCTCTCTCTCTCTCTCTCTCTCTCTCTCTCTCTCTCTCTCTCTCTCCCTAAAAGACGACAGTAATAAGGAAATGTGGATCTCTAAAAAAAAAAAAGAGAGATAAAGAGACAATGTCCAAAAGCAACGACTCCCTCTCTCTCTCTCTCTCTCTCTCTCTCTCTCTCTCTCTCTCTCTCTCTCTCTCTCTCTCGTTTGCATAAAGAGCGCAAGCGGAGATATGCAATGCGTAATGGCGGAAAGGGTTTGGGGAGAGGGTTAGGACAAAGGACCCTGTTCCTCTGCCTTTGGCGAAACAGACAAAGCGGAGAAGGCAATTGACATTCTTGAGAATGGCAGAATGCTGAATGCTTTCCCCTCCACCCCTCTTCAAACCCAACCCCCTTCAAAAGCAGAGGGGTTGGGGAGGGGGCAAGGGGTACGAATTTGGGGTGCAGTCGGAATAAAAAGGTAGTCGTCATGATGTAACGTTAGGGTCGGTACTTTGTCCTTTAGAGTTGGGATTGTAATCCCAAGATGTCGAATAAGGGAAGAAATTGTTGGATATCTTTACAATTGATATATTTACCCTCTGGGATTGGAGATGTAATTTTAGTACGTCGAGTAAGGGAAAATATTGTTGAATATGTTTACAGTAAATACCCTTTGGGACTGTAATTCTAAGATGTCGAATAAGGGAAAAATATTGTTGAATATCTTTACAATAAATATATTTCTCCTTTGGGACTGAAGATGTAATTTTAAGATGTCGAATATAAAAAAAAATGAATATCTTTGCAATATACTCCTCAGGAAGGCAAGAAAACCGCCATTTCTTCACAATAATGATGAAAATAAAATACAGAATTATATCTCCCTAATAGCGTTCCATCTTCTTTAACCTGAAGAAGAGAATAATTCTCTCCAGTGTTAATTTTAACCTTGAAGTGTTTTCAGCTATGTTATTTTTATAGTTTTGTTTTGCTTTTGACATTATTATTCTTTGTGATGTTTAGTAGAAGACCAAAGTTCTCTTGTTTATATATGAGAGATAGAGTCGAGAGTTTTGAGATGATTTAATGCGTCGTCGTGGAGATGAAATTATCCACTTAGGTTTTCCAATTGCCCACTTCTCTTCGTCCCCACTTCCTGAGTTGTTAGGAAAAAGCTTTTCATTTTCGCACTTAGGAGAAACCAATAAAAAAAGCAGCAAGCAGCAGGAAAAGCAGCACGTGTAATAAAAGTAGTAAGAAGCCGCAATTATCTGGTGAAAAAGTATTTTATCCTGATGGATATTTCTTGAAACAAGTCGACTCATTTCATAATTCTGTACAGCAATGCTGGAGGAAAAGGAGCGAAGGAACAGGATGAAATGGCAGTAATAACAGCAAAAGCAGCAGCCGAAATAACATAAATAACATCAAAAGAAGTAGCAAAAAGCAGCAGAAATATCTTCAAAAATCAGCAACGTGCAGAAGTATCAGCCTATACACAAGAAAAACCACCCACAAAAGCAGCAGTAATCACAGCAAAAGCAGCAACAAAAGCTGCAGAAATAACAGCAAAAGCTGCAGAAATAGCACCGAAAAGCAGTAACGGACAGACCCAGAATACCACTGTATCAGTCACTACACCAAAAAGAAAGGCAGCGTATGATCAAGGCCACCGAAAATAGATCTATCTTTCGGCGGTCTCGGTATAACGCTTTATGAGCCGCGGCCCATGAAACTCTCAGCCGGCCGTGTTGGCCCGTGTTGTTCCGTTGCCAGAAGAACGATCATGGCTAACCTTAAATAAAATCAAAACTACTGAGGAGGCTAGAGGGCTGCAATTTGGTATGCTTGATGACTGGAAGGTGGATGACCAACGTACCAATTTGCAGCCCTCTAGCCTCAGTAGTTTTTAAGGTATAAGTGCGGACAGAAAAAGTGCGGACGGGCAGACAAAATCAACACAATAGTTTTCTTTTACAGAAAACTAAAAAGAAATAAAAACCACCACAGAGAGATAGGTTTTTTTTTTTTGTGAAATTCCCGAAAATCCCCCGAACTGGGAATGTGGGAATTCGAGAGGAAATTCCGGGTGAGAGTGGATAAGGATAACAGGGTTGTGTGGGAGGAGGATAAATTCAAGATTGGGAGAGAGTCATTGTCAGAGGGGGGGGGGGGGGGGAGGGTATTTTTGGAATGTTGGAATTGGAGGCAGGAGTTTTTTTTTTTTAGAATAGAAAGAGTGAGAATTTTTAGAATGATCAAATGGAGAAAGCATTGATGATATATATTTGAATATGGTAAACAGGATCTTAGTAAAATTATACATGTATGTATATTATATATATATATATATATATATATATATATATATATATATATATATATATATATATATATATATATATATATATATATATATATATATATATATATTTACATTTACAGCTATCACAATATGGAAATTTCATCAGTAAAAAAATAATTCTTTATTTTTATTGGGGAAAATATTTCCCCTTTTACGATATTTTATATTTTATAATGTCTTTTTAGTTTTCTGTAAAAGAAAACTATTGTGCCGGCTTTGTCTGTCCGTCCGCACTTTATTCTGTCCGCATATTTTCCTGTCCGCCCTCAGATCTTAAAAACTACTGAGGCTAGAGGGCTGCAAATTGGTATGTTGATCATCCATCCTCCAATCATCAAACATACCAAATTGCAGCCCTCTAGCCTCAGTAGTTTTGATTTTATTGAAAGTTAAAGTTAGCTATAATCGTGCGTCTGGCAACGGTACAGGCCAGGCTACCACCGGGCCGGGGTTAAAGTTTCATGGCCCACGGCTCATACAGCATTACATGGAGACCACCGAAAGATAGCTCTATTTTCGGTGGCCTTGATCACACGCTGTACAGAAAACTCGACTGCGCCGAGGAAACTTCGGCGCATTTTTCACTTGTTTATTATTTATAGTGGACAAAATATTTTAATTAAAAAAAACTGATCTCTGAATATAACGAATGTTATCAAAATCTCTCTGCTGGAAATGCGACGACGATTATAATTACTAATTCCTTTTCTCATTTCTTTGTATGTTTCTCCAGGCTTAACCTAAGCTCACATTCTATAATGAGTTTTCAAAATCCCTTTGCTAAAGATAAATACCAATTCCTTTTATCACTCCTTTTTTATTTATTTATATCATTGCCCACTCCACAGTCTAAACGTAAGCTCACATTCTATAATGAGTTTTCAAAACCTCTTCGCTACAAATACGACGAAGAATATATGATTAACAATTCCTTCTTTCATTCCCGTATACATTTCTCCAGTCTTAACCCCCAAACTCACACCCGCTCATCCTAAACAATTCACGGCCTCACTCTAAGTATGGAGACCTTAATTTATTGCAGTCCTTTGGGAATACACACTTCGTCATACTGCTTGCGAATGAAGACGGAACACTGTATAAATCCATCACATTATGGAAATGCATGGCCTCGACTTTGTCTTCGTTTGCAAGCGCTAATGATGAGGTATTTTGACTTTAATGGGGGAATATAATGGAGTTTTTTTGGGGCATTTTTTTTTTTATTTTGTTCCTGTCGTTTGTCATGCTGATTAGATTTGTGTAAGGGGGATTGGTTTTGCGGGGTGTGTGGTCGGGGTATACGCGAACGTACGTATCTCTTTTTGCATTTGTGCTTGTGATTTAAAGTCTGAGCTTTGATAATGGATTTTCATATATGTATATATATATATATATATATATATATATATATATATATATATATATATATATACATACATATTACAACATACCATCATACCATCTCATACAAAAACATGCATAATTGAACCCTATCCCACAAAAAAAAACTCAGTATAAAAAAAACCGCTTACACAACCTTTCAACAATCTCACCCAAAAAAAAGCATTAAAAAAACATGGCCAAAAACCTAAAAAAAAAAAAAAATTAAAAAAAAAAAACAATGCACGAATTCATCACATAAAGGCTTTTGTATGGTTGATGGTAAAACGGCCCATTAGACACGCAAAGCCAAGAGAATATTCGTGTTTTTTAATCTTTATTTTCTCTATTTTCTGTCTCTGTTTTTTTTCTTCAACTTTTTCTATCGGTAGCTGGTCCTCATTAGTGCAGGAAACACCTAAAGGGGTGAGGGGAGGAGAGAGAGAGAGAGAGAGAGAGAGAGAGAGACAATGGATTCACTAATTTTTCTGTTTATCTTTCGCGCAATTATTTCTCTCTACCTGCTGGAGCGATGATTAACAAAAAAAATAAAGGCGAGTTATTTCTTTTGTGTAGTTTTTTTTCGATGGTGCTGTTTTCTCTCTCTCTCTCTCTCTCTCTCTCTCTCTCTCTCTCTCTCTCTCTCTCTCTCTCTCTCTCTGATAATGTTAGTTTGACCTCCTTTTTTTTTGGGGGTGGGGGCGACTGGTCTTGTCAATTAGTTTCATATCGTTGTACTGTTTACTGCCCCCTCTCTCTCTCTCTCTCTCTCTCTCTCTCTCTCTCTCTCTCTCTCTCCCTCCCCTTTCCAATAATTTATCTCTTTTTATACCTCGTCATTCTGTTTGTTCGGCTGCCTCTCTCTCTCTCTCTCTCTTTAATTCCTAATAACCTCCTCTCTCTCTCTCTCTCTCTCTCTCTCTCTCTCTAAATCATATTTTCCTCTCTTCATCCCTTCTCAGTTTATATGTCCTGCTGTCTCTCCTCAGTTCTCAATGACTTCTCTTCTCCTCTCTCTCTCTCTCTCTCTCTCTCTCTCTCTCTCTCTCTCTCTCTCTCTCTCTCTCTCTCTCTCTCTGTTCAACTCAACCCTTTCCCCTTACAAAGCAACACGACAGGCTCTCGTAATTATTCCTTAATTAGCATCCAAAAATATCTGCTTATTTTTATTTATCTATATATTTGTTGCTCACCAATAACATATATTGTGTCTAGACTTCGTTCAGACTTCCTTTGTTCCAGAACCACAGTTCTCGTTAGTTCCCAGAAACAATGACTCTAAAAATAGCAATCCACCTATCTTTCAAATCTATACTTTTGCATATTTCTTTTGCAATGGAGGTATTGAACATGTGGTTTTATTCATGAATGCTTTCGTAAGAATATGAATATCAGCCAAGGAGCATATTAACTCAGTCCATTGATTTAGAAATCGATTACATTATCATAAGATAATATAAAAAAAAATATTAAGTGGAACGTGATAGGAAAAGGTTTAGAAAATAAGGCTTGGGAGACTTTGAATATGTCAGATCTATTAGATAAAAAACCAATAAGTATATTTACTAAGACAAAAAGTTGTCATATCAGTGAATTTTGATGCGCAGAGCCTTATGCCATACATGTGAAATACCCCTGAGGTATCTGTGAACTGTGTTCTCTAGTGACTGGCTCGTTCTTCGAAATACAAAGCTCCGGAATTCTGTTCCTGCCTCTTTTCTCCCACATTCTGACAAGCCGTATTCCTCTAAGAGAGATGTCTTCTTATAGGAAAGGTTTTTACCAGTAGATTTTCCACACAGAAGCCAAAATATTAATAAAAAGTAAACTAATGTAATGTGTTAAAAGGAAATGAGTCTCATATTTCGTTATCGCGGTTTGGCAACCTATCATTAAGGAAATCGGACGCACTGTTGACTACTTGTTTGCCAGTGTACGATAATGCATAGGTGGATGTTGCTATAGGAGTAGTATGCCTTGATTTGATAAGGTGGTAGATGATAGGCTTGGATAAATCATCCTATTTTTGGGATCGCATTATAAAGTTAAAGTTTCTAGTTAGAAGATAATAGGTAAATTGACCAGTTATAGATAAATCTTTCACTGTCAATCTTCCCAGAGATCTGCTCAATAGTAGTCTTCGATTTGATAAGGTGGTAACTGATGATAGGTTTGGATAAATCATCCTTTTTTGGCACGTACTTAAGCAGGGAAGGATTCTAGTAGGGAAGATGATGGGGAGATTGACCGGTTACGAATAAAATCATCACTGCCAAACTCCCTATTGTTCTGCTTGCTCAAGCAAGACGGAAAGTGCCGCTGCCATCAGTTGCCTGCTCCCATCGCCTTTAATGGGAAAGGACCCCCACACACATGGTGATTCCATCAACGAGAACATTATCTTGCCCCTTCTCTCTCTCTCTCTCTCTCTCTCTCTCTCTCTCTCTCTCTCTCTCTCTCTCTCTCTCTCTCTCTCTCTCTCTCTTTAAATAATTTTGGCCTTTTTCATGCCCTGTCAATCTATTTGTTCCATCGTCTCTGTCTTGAACTCCTAATAACTTTTCTCCTCTCTCTCTCTCTCTCTCTCTCTCTCTCTCTCTCTCTCTCTCTCTCTCTCTCTCTCTCTCTCTCTCTCTCTCTCTCTCACAGAACAGCAATTCCTCAGAAAGGAATTAATGGCAGTTTTAATACTTTGACAGAGAACTATTTTCCTGGACTTTTAAAAGGGCTGTTGTTCAATTTTTATACAGATGAGGCTTTTAGCCCTCTTGCTTAATGGAGATTTTACGGCCTGTTGTTTAGTTTATTGTCCTCTGTCTTTTAACAGTTCGAGACTTTTCGCCTTATTTATGAGTTTAATGGGGCCTGGGACACTCCATCATGTTCTTTCTTTGGCGGGGGTCGGTTATGTACTGGTCTGTTTCACGTACCGTTGTGTTTTGTGTCGTTATTTTTAAAAAACCTGGCTGAGGGGTGAATCCTGCCAAGGAAGAAGCACTTGGCAGTTATGGTTAGCCTTGGTAGTAAGTTGTTTCCAAGGTGTGGTGAGATGGATTATAAAATGGTAGTTGTGGCTTAATATTTGTGTACTTGAAAAATTTAGAAGTGTCTTGTGTGTATATGTGAGGAAAATGCATCTACATATATACATATATGTATATATATATTTGGCTGAGGAGAGACACAGTTTGGTCTTTGAAATATAGCCTTTATTTTCCACAATTTGGCGTTTCTGTCGGCTCCCTTTATATTTGATATATACTGTATATATATACATATACATATATATATATATATATATATATATATATATATATATATATATATATATATATATATATATATATATATATATATATATACATGCATACCCTTTCGGCATTTTCCTTCATCCCTCCCACCTTGCTGTAAACGCTCTAACTTTAATTAGAATCAGTGAGCCGTAGATTTGTTCTCTGTGCTCGAATATTGCTTGCACTGAACGCAATTATCGCCAATTTGCATTCGGCCCCGCGGACTTACCATACAAATGAATCCGCCTCAGCCGATCCAATTTTAAACCCGAACGCCGAGAGAGAGAGAGAGAGAGAGAGAGAGAGAGAGAGAGAGAGAGAGAGAGAGAAAGGCGCTTCTCGTCAGTGTTATTCCCTCCCGTATCCGGACGTCCGGATACGCAATTCGGATACGGGCAGACCGGTAAACGAGGTATCGACATGGAAATTTATTCATTAGTCTGGTGTAGTGTTCCGTATGGTATGAATAGTCTCCCTCTTCTTTTTAGCTCTCTCTCTCTCTCTCTCTCTCTCTCTCTCTCTCTCTCTCTCTCTCTCTCTCTCTCTCTCTCTCTCTCTCTCTCTCTGGGAGGAGAGCTGTGTTTTTCCAATTTGCCTTCATCTAAAAGATTTTAGCTAATTTCCCACCCTGCCTCCTCTCTCTCTCTCTCTCTCTCTCTCTCTCTCTCTCTCTCTCTCTCTCTCTCTCTCTCTCTCTCTCTGATAAAAGAGGTGCATTTATTTAATTTACCTTCATCTAAAAAATCTCACCAATTTCCCTCCCAACCCTCTCTGTCTCTCTCTCTCTCTCTCTCTCACAGATGAAATTATCTCTAATCTACTTTCATTTTCGAATGTTGAAGTTTCCCTACCCACTCTCTCTCTCTCTCTCTCTCTCTCTCTCTCTCTCTCTCTCTCTCTCTCTCTCTCTCTGATAAAAGAGGTGTATTTATTTAATTTAACTTCATCTAAAAAATCTTACCAAAATCTCTCTCTCTCTCTCTCTCTCTCTCTCTCTCTCTCTCTCTCTCTCTCTCTCTCTCTCTCAGAAAATCATTACATGTAACTGGCTTTGATCTAGAAAATGTTAACAAATTTACCACCTCTCTCTCTCTCTCTCTCTCTCTCTCTCTCTCTCTCTCTCTCTCTCTCTCTCCACGCACATCTATATTTATATTCCTATCATTCTATAAAAAAAAGAAAAAAAATCTATAAAACAAAGAATTTCACCTAACTCATTTTGCTCGTATTTTTTCAGTCATTGCTCCGGGCATCATGGACTCGGCCGAGCTCAGGTACGGTGGAGTGGAATCAGGTCAATTTGGGGCAGGGGGTCCCCCAGATGGTGGGTCAGCCTCCCTCTCATCCCTCTGGTCCTACAGCACAGTCACAGAGGACAGGTGAGGTCAAAGGTCATGAATTTGCTTAATTTTGTTTTATATCTAATTATTACATGTCATACTTTCAGATAATTTCGAGTTATTCAGTTAAGTATAATTATAGGTATTATGCTTCATTAACTGGTAAAGGATAATTGAAACGACTTTGATTTTAATGAATACCATAATATTCTTTGGAAGTTGTTTCGTATGAATAGGGTTCATCTTCTGAGTAATAATAATAATAATAATAATAATAATAATAATAATAATATAATAATAATAATAATAATAATAATTTCTTTCATTGGTCCCTGTGGTGGGCTTGTTCCATACGAATAGGGTTCATCTTCTTTACAATAATAATAATAATAATAATAATAGTGAGGAATCATATTATAAACTTTATGCATTCTTGGAACAAGGTCTAATTTTAAAAAAATCACGAAAATAATAATAATAATAATAATAATAATAATAATAATAATAATAATAATAATAATAATAATAATAAAATAATAATAATAATAATAATAATAGTGAGGAATCATATTATAAACTTTATGCATCCTAGGAACAAGGTCCAATTTAATTTTTAAAAAATCACGAAAATCAAAGGAACTAGTTATTAAAATCAGTGCCATGCAAATAAATCTTCAGTTCCACGAAAATCATGATGAATTCTCACACATATTTCACGGAATCTCAGTCAAGACATTTCCGCGAATGCGTCTTAAAATGTCATATAAAAAAAAAATATTGACATTTCATATAAAATGTTTTTTCAATGTTTCTATGATACGCCAAAATTGATCGAACAACTGTTTCACTTTTCGTCATCGATAATTTTTGGAATCCCGTTTTGAATCGTTTTTCTCTGACGGAAGGTGGAATTAAATATGCAGTGATCGGGCCCTTTTTATTAATATCGGAAGTCGATGAGGGATTTCGGGAGGTTTCGTAATGATATTCTTCTCCGGATATGAAAGTTTGTTTATTGGAACAATACTTCGTGGAGACGTGAAATTGCAGAATTCGTTCCACTGTCTTGTAATGATGAAAATATTCCTGGGGTTATTTGCGTTAGGTTTTACAATGTAATGTTGCGTTTAGATTTATATGCATTTTGAAGCCATTACATACACACACACACACACAATATATACAGTATATATATATATATATATATATATATATATATATATATATATATATATATTTTTTTAATAAATTTTTTTCTGTTAAAGCAGAATTCCATCTTACTATTTGCCTGAGGAGAGAGACAGTTTGGTCTCTGAAATATAGCTTTTATATTTTCCACATTTTGGCGTTTCTATGGGCTCCTTTTATATATATATATATATATATATATATATATATATATATATATATATATATATATATATATATATATATATATATAGTGGGTGTGTGCATTTATTTTTCAATCTAGGCATCAAGTACTGAAGCATTACATTCCCTTATTTACCCAACCAAACATTTCACAAAAATCCTCGATAAATAAACCAAAACCAGGAATAAAAGTAACAAGTTACTGTAATTCCTGCTTCGAAAAATAATAAAAAAATAAAAAAAGAATCTCATCTCGGAAGAAAACTCAAGTAGGACAATATTTGAAAACCCCTCTGACGCTAATACGATAGACAGACAGACAGAGTGTTGAGACGCCCTTTGTGAAAGTGAATTTGCACAATTTTTGCACAATGATACCTCTTGCATCAAGTTCCCCTTCGTCAGTGGCGTTCTTCAGTTCAATGGAACACGTGCCTCTTCACTTTTAGATGATGCTACTTGTGAGATGTTTGCTAATGATGTTGTGAACACAATGGTTTCAAAGAGGCGGCCGGATTGGAACTTGACAGAAGAGGAGTTTGGGTACAATAAGCGAGTGGATTTCGTCTGAAGACTTGGGAGCTGTTCGATAATTGTATAGCAGCAGAGAGAGTGATTTATGTCAGCTTTCTTCGTCAGAATGAGCTTATCCTTAATTTAGAAGAACTCCACTATCTCCATAATATGGAAAGAGTGTTCCAGAGTATTCAAATAGTATTCAAACAGTGTTCAAAAGTATTCAAACAGTATTCCAAATTATTCAGACAGTATTCAAAAATATTCAAACAGTATTGAAACAATATTTCAAAAATATTCAAACAGTATTCAAGAGTATTCAAACAGTATTCCAAAATATTCAAACAGTATTCTAAAGTATTCAAACAGTATTCAAAAGTGTTCATATAGTATCCAAAAGTATTCAAACATATTCAAAAGTGTTCAAACAGTATTCAAACAGTATTCAGACAGTATTCATAAGTATTCAAACAGTATTCCAAAGTATTCAAACAATATTCCAAAATATTCAAACAGTATTCGAAAATATTCAAACAGTATCCAAAAATATTCAAACAGTATTCAAAAGTCAGTTTTAAATTATTAGAAAAATCTTATCCTTGAGTTAAAAAAAAATCAAGTACTCCATAATATCAAAAAGTATTCAAATATTATTCAAAGGTCTGTTTAATTTATTAGAAAAAGCTTGTCTAATTTAAGTAAATATGAAAATATTAAAACAGTGTTTAAGATAATAGATAAATTCTGTCTTTTAGATAAGAAGAAACAAGGAATGTTTGTATTCATCAACTTAGTGACTTTAGATTATTTGTTCAAGAAAAAAAATTCTTCCTGTAAAAGATGGAGCCTTTTCAAACCAAAGCCGGCTTTGGAAGTGGAGTGTTGGCTCTGAATTTCCAATTTTATTTATTATTTAGATTTTCCAGAGAGAAGGCTCAGTAACTATTTTTCTTCCTCATAATTAATATTTTTCACAACTAGAATCGATTAAGAATAATAATTTCTTGTCAAAAAAACCACCTCTTTTGGATTAAGAGAAATTGAAAAGAACTAAATTTTGATCTTACAAAGAAAATTTTATTACTCATGGGAATTTTAAAAGAAGGAAAATCATTGCAGATATGAATAGTCTAGAATTTTGATTCTAGGAATAAGATAATTTTATTACTTTTAGAAATTTTAAAAGAAAGGAAAACCATTGCTTCGAATTTACTAGAAATGTAAATTGTCTGGAGTTTTGAAGTCTAGGAATAAAATAATTTTATTACTTTCAGGAATTTTAAAAGAAGGAAAACCATTGCTTAAAAAATAAGAATTTGTAAACGGCTATATCTTGATGCTAGAAATAAAATAATTTTATTTATTATGAGAATTATAAGTGAAGGAAAACCACTGGTTATAGAATAAGAGAAATTTAAATAGTCTGGAATTTTGATGCTAGGGATAAAATAATTTTATTACTTTTAGGAATTTTAAAGGAGGGAAAACCATTGCTTAAAAAGAATAATATATATATATATATATATATATATATATATATATATATATATATATATATATATATATATATATATAAATTGTCTGGAGATTTGATACTAGGAATAAAATAATTTCATTACTTTTAAGGTAAGTTTCAAGGAATTTTGAGGGAAGGATGTGACGTACCTCCCCCCTTCCCCCTCACTTCTTCCTCCTCCCTTCCTCTCCCCCTCTCCCCAACTAAAGAGAGTTACGAGGATTGAAAAGATTACCTTCCCACATTTGCATAAACTTTTCCAGCCAGAGTTAATCAACTTTTGATATATATATTTCATAAAAGACCCCTTTCTTCTTCTTCTTCTTCTTCTTCTTCTTCTTCTTCTTCTTCTTCTTCTTCTTCTTCTTCCTTCTAAAAAAAACTCTCCCCCACGCCCTCCCCTAACGAAATAACTTTCGTAAATTAGATAAGATTACTTCGGACTTCGTAACAAAATTCCTCAGTTTTTCATCCCAGGACGTTTAATATTCTCTGAGATGCAAAGCTAATGGATTTAAGAGACGCCTGCTGGGTGCTGAAGATTCTGGTGCCTCTCGGGGCTTCATCAAACGCCACTGTCTAAATTGGAATGTATAATGCCTTGACATATATACATATATATATATATATATATATATATACACACACACACACACACATATATATATATATATATATATATATATATATATATGTGTGTGTGTGTGTGTGTGTGTGTGTGTATTCAGGATGGACAAAGCTTTGAAAATACAAAAGGCAGTCTAGTTCATTTATGTTAGTTAAAAAAAAAAAAAAGAAATCACCAAAAACTATTAAGCTATAGTTGATGCTTGTAGACCTTGACTTTGGACTAGAAGTAGTTTAAATTGAACTATATATATATATATATATATATATATATATATATATATATATATATATATATATATATATATACAGTAGATCCACCAATCTCGACCACCAACCATTTACTGCATTCAAACCTTAGACCAACACGAGACCTCAACAACACATCATCAACAGTAAATCATTCCATCTCATTCAAACGTCTCCATTTCTCTTCAGTAACTTCTTAACTTATATCTCTTTCTATTTCCGGTTTATTTCCAGGTACGACCACGCCCTGCACGGCGATCAGCACGAACTCACGCCGTACTTCCAGGACTTCGAAAATTCAACCAATATCACAGCCCAGCTGGGGTCCACTGCTTACCTCAACTGCAGGGTGAACAGACTTCACGAGAAGACGGTAAATAGTGGAATTATTCGTATATAAATACGTATATATATGCATGAATAAAGGCCAATGCCTTCGTGGTATTGCCTCTGTTTATATATTCATCACGTTCCATATTTTCATGATTCAGTTTTACGTATATATGCATATATGTTGAATGTACCAAAGGGGTAATGATATACTGGTTATATATGAATCCTGACCGGTTTCGTCATTATTTATGAGACATCGTCAGGATTTCTGAGGAATATTAAAGGCAAAACTGGTCAGGGTTTAGACACAGTTTCATAATGAAATACTGGGCATGAATCCTGATTGGTTTTGTCATTATATCTGAGACATCTGCAAGAGGACATCTTGAAGATGTCTCAGAAATAATGACGAGACCGGTCAAGATTTATACTCAGCTTTTAAAGGAAGCACTGGGTATGAACCTTGACTGGTTTCACCGTTAATATCTGGGACATCTTCATGATGTTGTCTTGAAGATGTCTTAGAAGCAAAAGACGAAACTGGTTCAGATTCATGCACAGTTTTTCATCTCTTCCTGAGTTTTATATTTATTATATATATATATATATATATATATATATATATATATATATATATATATATATATATATATATATATATATCTCAAACCTTTTCAAATAATCTAATCCAAACCACCCCTGACACAAGTGAAAATAACAAACAAAAACCCACATCTTGCAAATTGTCACTTTCCCTTGCATCCTCCCCCCAAAAAACACTTCCTAATAGGATTACCCGAGTCTCACTCTCTCTCTTTCTCTTGCCTGCAGGTGTCCTGGGTGAGGAGGGACGGTGACAAAATCAAGCTGATTACCTGGGGACTTCATACTTACAGCAATGACGCCAGGTGAGTGCCAGATTGGAAGGTGTAAATTAATGAAAAAGGGGAAAGGTATTTTTATGTAAATATTGGTCTTTTACGCCTTTGCGATACTTAAATTTGTATATATCTTAATCTATCTATTTATCTATCTATCTATCTATCTATCTATCTGTGTCATTGGTTTATTGTTAAAATCACTAAATTTTTCAACTGTGCTCACCTATATATTGTGGCGTGTAGTTCCACTCAGAAGAGAATAAAATGGGAGAACACACTGTATATATATATATATATATATATATATATATATATATATATATATATATATATATATATATATATATATATGTACATACATACATATATACACAGAGTGTCATTAGAAATGTAACTCCAGATATCTCTGCAAATCTCTAGGATGAGGTTGCCAGTCCCAAGCCCTTTCTCTTAACACCTGCACCAAACAGTGTTACCCTCTTAAAATGGGGTGAACTGGTGGGTGGCACACTTTGGTTGATGGTGTAGCCTATATATATGGTTGAGTGTATGTTTATTTATATTATATACACACGTGAGTGTTTGCATTACTTAGCAAACAATTATAGCCAACCCTTTAAGGGGAGAAAGAGCGTGGGAGAGCTCCTCTTGTTTACAAACCGTTAGCAGGTATTTAAACATCACCCCCTTCGTCAGAGCCACTTCAATAGAACCCCGTGTCAGGACGCATCCTTTAGAATTCTTCCGTCAGAATCCTTCTGTCAGAACTCTGCCATCAGGACGTCGGGCAACGTCTCAGGACCCCTCCGTCAGAGTTCTGTTATCAGAACCCCTCCCTCAGAACCCAATTTTCAGAACCCTTTTCTCAGAACCCTCCAGATTCTGTTATCAGAACCCCTCCCTCAGAACCCAATTTTCAGAACCCTCAGACGGCCTCTCAGAACGCCTCCGTAAGAATTCTGTTATCAGAACCTCTCCCTCAGAACCCATTTTTCAGAACCCTCAGACAACCTGTCAGAACCTCCTCCATCAGAGTTCTGTTACCAGAACCTCTCCCTCAGAACCCATTTTTCAGAACCCTCAGACAACCTCTCAGAACCCCCTCCTTCAGAGTTCTACCAGAACCTCTCCTCAGAACCCATTTTTCAGAACCCTCAGACAACCCCTCAGAACCCCCTCCTTCAGAGTTCTGTTATCAGAACCCCTTTCAGTCAGACAAACTCAGAATCTTTCAGAGTTACCAGAACCCCGTCAGAACCCATCTTTCAGAACCTCCGTCAGAACTCCTTTCATCAGAACCCCACAGTCAGAACCCCTTTGTCAGCATACCTCCACCACCTACACCAACACCTCAGCAGGTACCTCCCATATCCCCCCCCCCCCCACCCCTCGCCCCCTTCACCAACAACGAGCCATACATTAAAACGGGGAGCGAGCGAGCGAACGTGACTCGCCCCCCTCGCCTCGTAAATAACCTTTTAAATTAGAGCAATAATTCTGCCCTATTCTTTACCGTTGCATTGCCGCTGCAAGATGAACAGGGCTGTTAGTGTCAATGGCCCCGGGCATTGGTAAATAACCCCCGGGACCCCACTTGTTTATGTGCGTTCTGATGTATGTGGCCAGGTCGTCGCCGCGTTCGGATATGCCCCGTGTCTTGTGAACGGGTTTTACGTGGCGTTTTTGTTCGTTCGGCTGCTAATTTATGAGATCGTTCTCTCGCTTTGCGCGATGGGGAATGAGGTATATAATATTATTATTCTGTTGGGGATATTCCGAGTTGTTGGGTAGGGAATGATTTGAATGGTATGTGGGAGGAATTGTGGAAAATTTCTCTCTCTCTCTCTCTCTCTCTCTCTCTCTCTCTCTCTCTCTCTCTCTCTCTCTCTCTCTGTTGTGCACACACAGACATGCAGAATATATATATATATATATATATATATATATATATATATATATATATATATATATATATATATATATATATATATATATATATATATATATAATATTATATGTAATTCTACTGAAAGGTAAATAAACTATTATAATATTCTCCAGCGAAACTTAGACACTTTCCTTTCTATCTCCACACCTTGAATTGAATATCAAACTACATTAACAGCCATTCATTCCACTAACTACATTCACTTCTGGGTCTTACCCTGACCTGCCAAAAATCCCACTCAAGGACCCATCAGATTCAATACCAGGGACCATCGCGACCCACCATTAATCCCCAGACCAAAAGGGTTTTGTTTCAACCTCGCCAAATAAAGCGTCCGTTAGATTATCGAAAGATTCGGCGAATCAGGCCCTTGTTTGGTAATAGGATCGAGATTTACCGGTAATGGAACCAGTCCATTTATTTGGCCCGATTTCGGGGAGAGAACTGCGGAGATAAGGTGATCGATCACGGTCGTGAAATGAACGGTAATTTCCTGCTGCGTATGCAACGGGACGTTTTTGCGTTTTGAAATATCTGGTGAATTTGCAACAGAATGTTTACTGGATTTTCAAAAGAGCGTAGTTGCGTTTTTTAATGTTTTTCGTTGGAACGATTCGTACAATTACGTGAAATTGTTTAGTATGTTTGCAACAGAATATTTACCATATTTACAACAGAATGTTTTTTTGTTGTTGAAATGTTTGCTGCATTTACAGCAGAATGTTTACTGGATTGGCAAACAGAATGTTTTTGTTGGATGTTAATACATTTACAGCAGAATGTTTTTGTTGAAATGTTTACATTTACAGCAGAATGTTTTGTTGAAATGTTTTTATTTACAAAGAAAATGTTTTTCATTTAAATGTTTTCAACATTTACAACAAAAAGCTTCTCCCATCACTGTGACTACTGGACGCATTTAAATCAAACTGCTTTTTCTTCCTCCAAAGAAAACACAAAACTGACAATGAAAGAATTCAATTCTCTTTTTAAATATTAAAACTTTGTTAAGAGAAAGGTCACCTGTTATAAGAGGGAGTTAGAGTGGCTGGACAGCAAAATGGAAGAAAGGCTAAAAAGTGGGTGTAGCTAGGGGGGCCTAAGAAGGGACGCTGCAAGTCTGTAGTAATGCCTACAGTGCACCACGTGAGGTGCAATGATGGCACTATCCTATTTACTGGGAGAGCATCTGTTACAATGCATGTGTTCAGTGTATCACCTTGATTAATGAATTGCTTTTATAATTAATCATCATTAATTATAATTAAGCTTTCATTCACATAAGTATAGTTACGAGAACATACCCCAAACCGTATATAAATATTAAATAGAAGAATGAACCATCAAAGATACACCATTAACAGATAAAATCATTATTTACCCTAACAAACTGACCAGCCAATTAGTAATCACAGAAAGTAAAAGTTCGAACTCGACCCATATCTGCTCACGCAGATTCCTGGAACATTTCATCTTTCGTGGTCTTTCACTGTGGCAGAGAGTTCTAAGAACGTTTTTTGTGTGTGCTCATGTGATATGTCACATTCCTCGTATGCAGTGTTCGTGATTTGAATACTTTGATTGCTAGTTCCATTTTAAAAGGGCAGTGGGTTTGAAGTTTTCTGGTTAGGGGGTAAGTGACGTTGTTTCTTTATAAGAATGTTGCAGCTAAAATCAGTATTGGACATTTCTTGTAATTTTTAAGATAAGGAGAAGTGTTTTCATAATAGGGTTATGATATAAGCGTGGTCTTTGGTTTCGCGATGTCTCAATAATTCCAGGATTGTAGATTCATAAATTTCCATTCTGTTCAATAGATAGCGGAAGTGGCAACTTTTTTGGCTTAAAGTTCCCACCTACTCAATATTTGTTCTTATCAGTGGCCTAAATGCTATTTCCTCTGACTTAGAATATTAAAGACTTATCTGTTATCTTATGAGTTATTGACATATTTCAGGCTTATCTGTTATGTTATGAGTTATTGTCATATTTCAGGCTTATCTGTTATCTTATGAGTTATTGTCAACAGCAGATGTCAAGATTTTGTTTTTTCTCTTCTAATTTTACCTCATGAGAACCAGTACCAGCTTCTAACCTTGTTCCGTAGAGGTCATTAGTGTTGTAACCTCCTGACACCAGCCAATTGATGGCAATATAGAGATTCCCACTTCCTTGTTCCGTAGAGGTCATTAGTGTTGTAACCTCCTGACACCAGCCAATTGATGGCAATATAGAGATTCCCACTTTCTGACACCAGTCAGTTAATGGCAATATAGAGACTCCCACCTTCTGACACTAGCCAATAGATGAGTCAAAATACCCTCACCTTCTGACACCAGCCAATAGATGAGTCAAAATTCCCCCACCTTCTGACACCAGCCAATAGATGAGTCAAAAGTCCCCCCACCTTCTGACACCAGCCAATAGATGAGTCAAAATTCCCTCACCTTCTGACACCAGCCAATAGATGAGTCAAAATTCCCCCCACCTCCTGACACCAGCCAATAGATTTCAAAGTCATAGACCTCGATAGTCTTCCCGAAAGGAAACAAATATTCCCACTGGCAGGTTTTGGGGAAGGGGGGGGGGACTCAGCCCCCCATCTCCCCCCTAAAAATAAAGCACCCATCGCCCCGATGTCCTCCCATGTCCGTAGCAAATTGAATAAAGCCATTTCATTGGCCGGAGAGCGCATTTCACGAGATGGCCCTCTCTCTCTCTCTCTCTCTCTCTCTCTCTCTCTCTCTCTCTCTCTCTCTCTCTCTCTCTCTCTCTCTCTCGGCTCGCGTGACGCGAATAGCGACTTCACGTACCATCAATTTTCAGAGGATTCCGATTTTTTTTTTTTATTTCGTGCCCTTCTCGGTTCGCAAAATTTCAAGAATTCGTGGAAGGGTTCGATGGGGGTTTCGTGAGTGAGTGACGCGGCTACAGCACGAAACCGTTCGTTCGATTCCGGTGGACAAAGGTGGAAGAGGCGTTTTTCGTGGATAGGTTGCGTGGTTGAATTTTTTTTTTTCTTTTTTGTTATTCTAGATTGAGGCGTGTTTTTTTTTTTTTTTTTGTATGGTGTGTTTGTGCGTTTGTAGATGATTGCACATGCACGCTGACACATGGTGGTTATATATATATATATATATATATATATATATATATATATATATATATATATATATATATATATGTAGAATCTACTGTCACTTTTACCAGACACATATGTAATTCTAATAGCCACAATTTGAGAAGTTAAGAGGGCATTGTGGCTATTAGAATTACACATATATATATGTGTGTGTGTGTGTGCGTGTGCGTGACAAAGAGCAAACAATACGTAAACGAAATTTACTTCATTTAGCCTATTACATTGAACCCTAATAAAATATAAAATAAAATCGTGTTTGCCCTCTCGACTAAAGATACAAATTGACTCATTTATAAATATTCACTCAGGGTGTTTTTAGTCATACATAAATAAACTGCAAATATACGTACGTGAATATACTTTAGAGACTCAGTAACACATTTGCATACCACGATTATTAGTTCTCATTCTGTCTTCCGATTGAAAGGAACTAAAATAAAAAAAAAATGATTTTAAAACTCAGGCGAAAGGATTTAGACGCCATCCGCCGCGGAAAAAGTGACACGAAGAAGTTTTTATTTTTCCCTTTTTGCGGAGGGATTAGGAAAATGGAGAAAGAGAGAGAAAGAGAGACTGAGAGAAAATAAAATGAAATAGAATAGAAACAAAAACACTAACTCCATTAGCCGGTTTCCGTATCTTTTTATTTTGTGTGTTGTCCTTGCGATATTTTTTCCGGTGTCCTGAAACGTTAAATTCGGCTTTTTTAAAACTGGAATAAGAGACTTGTAATGATACAGAACAAATTACATAACGGATGATATGCAATTTTTGTTATTTTTATGCAGTAAAAAATATCGAGTTGATTTTATCTTGATGTATTTTACAATGTGATAAAATCCAACCTTACTATATGTAATAAACGAATTTATTTTTTCTTTATATATTTTATTATTTAATTAATATCCAACGGGCTCACTAGATATAATAGATAATATTTGACGTACAATGAAGCGCTAAACGATTTTAAATTTATGTCAATCACATTCATATATTGTAGGATAATGAACATCTTTTAAAATCGAATTTGTACGTATATTTTAATCTATGAAGTATTTTATAAAGAAAAAAATAACTTTAGTTATTCTGACGCACCTAGCTTATTCTCTATGTAACTGAAAAATAATTATATCGAAAATAATTACATTCAATATTCCTAAAACTGGCACCTGCGTTTGATAGGTAAATCTGAACTGTTTGGGAAACAATTATGTTATTCTTAAAACTGGTACCTGTATGAAACATGTCAGCTTAACACAAAGAATAATAAAAACATTTTAAAACACATCACGAACATTCCTTTTGCTCAATAATTAAAGACGCAGCATATTATATAATAGTATAGTAGTCTTGACAAGGACCCAGCCTCATTAATATTCAAACAGCGATAACTCAGCCCCGTAAAAATTTCATATGTGTGACTTGATATGTTTTCCATGAAGAATTTAAATGGCGTCTTCCAACATTCGTGGTACTGCCTGAGGGACGATGATGTTCGGAATTTTTTCCCATTTACAGGCGGCAGTTGTCAAGAGCCAATATTGGGACGGTATTGTTAATTAGTTTCCTCTCTCTCTCTCTCTCTCTCTCTCTCTCTCTCTCTCTCTCTCTCTCTCTCTCTCTCTCTCTGTCACCAGTAAAAGGTCATCGCTTGCAAAATGCCAAGTGCTTTTTCCCCTCGATTTTGACATTTCTCTCTCTCTCTCTCTCTCTCTCTCTCTCTCTCTCTCTCTCTCTCTCTCTCTCTCTCTCTCTTTGCGCACCAGGGTAGCCCAAGAAACTTAATTTTGTGTAAATTGACAATAAAATCATAAAATCCCATAAACAATTAAAACTGTATATACAAAATCAATTGAAAAAAATTAAAGCATGATAATTTTGTATCATGAAACCGAGTTTAGAGATCCTACCATCATATATATTTATGTTATGGCTAATTTAATAATATTTTGATCAATGAAGGACTATATATATATATATATATATATATATATATATATATATATATATATATATATATGTATATATATATATGTGTATAATACTTGTATAATACATACATACACACACATACATACATACAAAGAGCATAGTGAGAGAGAGAGAGAAAGAGAGAGACAGAGACACGTGTCCGTGCGCGCGAACGCGCGCAATAATGAAGCTAGACTGCCTAGAGAGTCGTTTTATTTATTTCGTTCCAGTAACCTGCTCACTTGGCCCCATGAGAATTCGGCGTTTTTCGCGCACTCTTTGGCCTTTTCCGCGTTGCGTGCGCGCGAGAGAGCTGTTACTTTTTTTTTATTCCTTATGTTTGAACAAAAAGGGGTCAAGAGAGTTGTTACATTTCGTGTTTATTCACAAGTTTTTTTTTTTTTTTGTACGGGGATGTGGAATTCACTTCCTTACTTTGTGTTCCCTGATTTATATGAATTTGATGTTTCTCTCTCTCTCTCTCTCTCTCTCTCTCTCTCTCTCTCTCTCTACATTTATATATATTTTTTTCATAAGTACAGAATATAATAATAAATAAAATCCTAACTAACAACAGTAATAATAATAATAATAATATGATAATAATAATAATAATGAAATTCATCATAATCATATAATGATATTAGTCAAATTTCCCACATTTTAACGAGAACTATAATAATCATTATAATCCTAAATAATAATAATAATAAATATTTACAAAAGGGGCTTTTCATATAAATAATTCCACAGTTGAAATAAAATAATAATAATAATAATAATAATAATAATAATAATAATAATAATAATAATAATAATAATAATAATAATGAAATAAACAAAAATTCACAAAAGGTCTTCTCCAAATAATTAATTCCACAGTTTACGATCCCATCGCCGGGGTTTAAGAAGGAATTCCATTTCCTGTCGCCATAACAAAGCAATCAGCTTAAGATATTAAGTGAAATTGCGGTGTCTGTATATCAGAGATTAGGTCTTTGTTTTGCGTTTTGATAAGGGAGCAGTCGTCTTAGGTGCGTCTTCTAAGAGATTGTGGCGGTCCTGTTTTTTTTTTTATTATTGTTAATCTTGTGATAGAAATGGTTTTTTTCCAGTTTTTGGTTGTTATTTGAGTGTGTGTGTGTATACACACATATACAGTATATATACTGTATATATATAAATATCAGTATTTATATATACATATATATGTATATATAAAAGAAATTTCAGGACATTTGGAATCACTTGTCCTTGATAGGTTGAATTTTCACCCAGATATTGATAACTTTAAACAGTCATCTATATAAAAGATATTCAGTTCCATAATCAAAAATATTATTTTGACAATTTTGATAAATCAAATACACATCATTAGTGGCATAGAAAACATAAATTAAAAAATATAATATATATTTTAACAATGCTGTCAATCTATTTAGAAGGCATTACTAGGATCGTACCAAGTAATTCATTTTGTATATTACAAAGCTCTCTTCTAAAAAAAAATAATTATTAACTCAATTTATAATAGATTAATCTCATCAGCTTGAAAGTCTAATTTCCTAATTAGAAATTACCTGGAATATCTAAGCTCGAATCTCACGTCAGGTTACGAAGAAATCTATTATATTAATAGTTTTTTCCTATGGTTGAATCACCTGTGAAGCCCCGACCTTAATTTGTTGGAACAGGTGATCAGACACCTGTCACTCACGGTGATGGGTGACCTTTGACACACCTGTCGACTGTCTTTTATTTTGGGCACTCCAGGGACGACCTACTCTAGCCGTCCGGCGCCCCAGGGGAACTCCCTACCCTCATGGGGACTAATCCATTCCAAGGGGGACTCAACCATTCCCCGAAGGGACTCCATACTCCCAGGGAGACTCCCTCATTCTACAGGGGGACTCCCTCATTCCCAGGGGGACTACCCCATCCCAAGGGGGACTTCCCCATCCCAAGAGGGACTCCCTCATTCCCCATGGGGAATCCTTCATTCCCCAGGGGGACTCACTCATTCCCCAGGGGACTCACTCATTCCCAGGGGGACTACCTCATCCCAAGGGGGACTCCCCCACCTTAGGGGGATTCACCCACCCAGGCGACTCACCCACCCTGGGGAGGCTCCCTCATTCCCCAGGGGGACTCCTCCACCCCAAGGGGGGCTCAGCCATTCCCTAGAGGGACTCCACATCCCCAGGGGACTCACCAATCCCCAGATGTACTTCCCCCACTCCACTTCCCCACTCCACAGGGGGACTCACCTATCCTCAGAGGGATCACTCATCCCCAGAGGGACTCCCCCACCCCTGGGGGACACACCCACCCCCAGGGGGACTCATACATCTTCAGGAAGACTCGCTGTTTGATTGATTTCCTCCTCTTATGAGGACTACCGTGGAACACCCTGGGGATTCCAGGTGGGTGTGGCGGTCCAGGGGGACCCAGGGAGGTAGGGGGTACACCCAAACCCCCGCCCTACCCCCCACCCAAAGCCTCTTTCCGGTATTGTACACGGAATGTCGGTTAATGAGGGGTTAATGAGTTGAGAATGGAGGAAGCGTAGGTTTCCAATCGGATTTACGTCATTTTTTATTTATTTTTTTATTTTTCGCTACGTTCGCGTCAGTGGCGTTGCGCTTTTCGTGGTCTTGAGACGATGATTGTATGCAATATTGAGTCTTTTAGTCATTTATTCGTTTATTTATTGATTTATTTATTTAATTGTATTTTTATCTTTTCATTTAATGATCTGAATTAATAGGCAGGGAAGTTGTATCTACTTTCAAACTTCAGATTTTTTTTTAATCTGGGTTTGGGGTTGGTTTAAAGGGTTGATATCCAACCCCAAAAGGGTTTATACCCAACCCCACGAAGGGTTGATGTCCAACCCCAAGAAGGGTTGATAACAACCCCACCCAAAAACAGGGAATGTAACATTATCAAGTAAAGATGTTAATATGATTTCAAGAGACATTTTTGAAGTCCCAAATATTTTGGATTGAAAGAAATTTATTTTTCAAATTCACACCCTCCCAAAAAACCAACTATAGATCTAGATGATATAAAGACTATTAATCTATCAATCAATCCCCCAGAAAAAAACGAGAATCCAAATGAAGCCAAAACCGAAGTCAGAAGGTCGAAGAAAGAAAACCTCAATATAAAAAAAAATAAATAAATAGAAATAAAGATAAAAATTAAACGCCAATCCATTTCCAATCATAAGACGTCGCAGCTAATTAGTCCCTCTTTATAAAGCAGGTCATTAAGAAGTGTATTAAGGCCATTAAGGGCCTTGATTCCAAACTAGGAGACTGGAAGTCGTTATGTCAGGCGCAGAGTTTAAAAGCATTACTGCAGAGACTTCTCTTCCACGGGTCATTACTGCATGATAATTATACAGCTCTCTCTCTCTCTCTCTCTCTCTCTCTCTCTCTCTCTCTCTCTCTCTCTCTCTCTTTCCTAATTTCTTGAATTCTCTTTTCAAAGTTTGTATATTATCAATTATTTTTTTTTCTCTCTAATTTCTTCAATTCTCTCGTCAAAGTCTATGTACATTTTGACAATGATTCTCTCTCTCTCTCTCTCTCTCTCTCTCTCTCTCTCTCTCTCTCTCTCTCTCTCTCTCTCTAAGTCTCTCTCTACATTTTTTCATTTGAATTCTCTTGTCAAAGTCTATCTATATATTATCAATTATCTCTCTCTCTCTCTAATTTCCTAAGTCTCTTTCCGAAGTCTACCTACATTTTGCCAGTCATTTCGTCCTCTCTCTCTCTCTCTCTCTCTCTCTCTCTCTCTCTCTCTCTCTCTAATGGCGTTAACGGCGTGATAATGCTTTCTAATGACCAAGAAACTATAAAGTGTGATAAGGATAATAACGTAATTCAGTAATGGTGGGTCTTTATTTTTTTTTTTTTTTTGGTTTGGTGCAGTTAATCCGATGAAGATAATAAATTGGGTTTTTATGATAAGAGGACTGCTAAATTATAATTTTGGGGTAGTGGGTATGAAGGGAAAGATGTCAGAAGGTTTAATTTATATATAAAAATGATTTGGTGTAGACAGTGAATTCGTAACTATTTAAAAGTAGTAACTTTTTTTTTGTATATTTTTATTTAATAAAATTTTATTATAGATAACCTTTTAATAGAAGCACCAGTAATTCTGATGATTGACAAAAGTTACTCAAAAGTGTGTCATTTTATGTAATTTCAGCTTCATTATACATAACACGGATGTTTTCAAAATATGCAGTGGAAATGAGTGACAAATTTGCTCATTTCTTTTTATAGCAAATAGTCTTGGAATTCCGAAGGTCTAAATAGCTGGAAATAAATGGCAAATTCTCTCATTTCTTCTTCCCTATACTCCTAGAATTCATAATGCCCTGATACCTGGAAATAAATGATAAATTCTTTCATTTCTTTTTCTAACAAATACTCCTGGAATTCCGAAGGTCTAAATACCTGGAAATGAATGACAAATTCTTTCATTTCTTTTTCAGACAAATAGTCCTGGAATTCATAATGCTCATATACCTGGAAATAAATGATAAAATCTATCACTTCTACTTCTTCCAGATAGTCCTGGAATACAGAGTGCCAAAGCACCTGGAAATGAACGACAAATCCTCTCATTTCTTCCAGATGTTCCTGGAACTCCTAACTCTTCGGTGCCTGAAAACAAATTCTCCCATTTCTTGCAGCTATTCCTGGAACCCCAACCTCTATTCCTGGAACCCCAACCTCTCCAAAAACTGGAATCGAATGACAAATCTCCGGTTCTTCTTCTTCTTCCAGGTACTCGCTGAACTTCGAGCACCCCAACAACTGGAAACTCCAGATCAAGTACACCCAAAGACGGGACCAGGGGACCTACGAGTGTCAAATTTCGACGCACCCTCCAAAGATCCTCTACGTGCGTCTGAACATAGTTGGTAAGACCACTTAATTGGTGGATGTCGTTTGCATGTTTTTGTGTTTTTTGTTTAGTTCAGATCTTGAAAACTACTGAGGCTAGAGGGCTGTAAAGTGGTATGCTGATCATCCACCCTCCAATCATCAAACATGCCAAATTGCAGCCCTCTAGCCTCAGTGGATTTTATTCTATTTAAGGTTAAAGTTAACCTTGATCGTGCCTCTGGCACCACAGCAACGCAAGGCCATCACGGCCGGCTGAGAGTTTCATGGGGCGTGGCGGAGAGTTTCATACAGCATTATATTTCTTCGGCGCATTTTGTACTTGGTTTATTTTGTATTTATTAATTAGTATGTGTTTATTCTTGGGGTCTCTGAAGGTAAAGAATGAAGACATTCGTTCATCAGGTATGACTTTGTATCCCAACCGATCCAAAAAATATCTTTGCAGCCACAAATAAACATAAAATAGATTTCCCTAAAAATATTCTTTACCTTTAGACTTTTTTTGTAAGGGACTTTTTTATTTTTATTAGTGGCTACAAATGTAACGTTGTTTTGATTCGCTGGGATTCAAAGTCTTAGCTGATGAAGGAATGTATGTATTGTGAATCTTTCAAAAAAACAATGCTATTCTCTTCATTACTTTATTATTTAATGCTTTGGGAGGTAGCATGACTCTTTTACAGCTACAGTATGTTACAGTAGTATTCTGCTTTTTTTGTGTTAGAGATTATATTATCACTTCAGAATACAAATTTTATTTGATTTCTAAAATGCAGTGATAAGGCTTGATACTTCAAATCCCAGATCCTATTCTGAAGATGTAGAATTAGTTCTTAGATTTTGTATTGAATGAATATATATATATATATATATATATATATATATATATATATATATATATATATATATATATATATATATATATATATATATATGCTTGTGTGTGTGCGTCAGTTCACTAAAAAATTCGTCAGTGCAGAGGATTTTGTGTTTTCAAAAAAAAATTTTTTTGTTTCACAAGGACAGACTTCCAATTTTAACTGCAAATATTCATCATTTCCACACAAACAATATTTTACTAAATTTCATGTCTGTATGGGTTTCACAGATTGCACTCGTTCCTTTTTTTTTCATATCGAAACATTTATTTGTTTTTAATTGAATAAATAAACAAACTGATTTAATTACGGCGGGACGTGCAATGCGTCCTATTTTATTTTCCATTTTTCAATTCGTTATTTTGATGTGATATAAAATCTGATATTTTGGAGTTTCATTTTTGTGTCAGATATGAATTCATTGTTCTTCTGTTGTTTATTTGATGTTTTGGTTTAATTTTTATGATTTACATTTTTTTACTTTCATTAAATATGAAAAATATAACCGTGAAATATTAATTTTTTTTATCATCAGATCAGTTTTTCACTAAAATACGAAGTTAAGTATTATGTTCTGAAAATATTCATGCAAATAGAATTTAATTGTAATGGCTTTTTTAATATTACCCTCTGAAAATATTCATTTAAATAAAAATTCATTTTAATGTTTGTTTTGGAATATTATCATTTGAAAATATTCGTCGTATAAATAAATATATGTTTTAATGTTTTTTTAATATTACCTTCTGAAAATATTCGTCATTTAAATCAAACTTCATGTTAATAATTTCTGTTCGAATATTACTCTGAAAATATTCTTCAGTGTTACCGTCTGAAAATATTCTTCAACATTACCTTCTGAAAATATTCTTCAATATTACCTTCTGAAAATATTCTTCAATATTACCTTCTGAAAATATTCTTCAATATTACCTTCTGAAAATATTCTTCAATATTGACCTTCCGAAAATATTCTTCAATATTACCTTCTGTAAATAATCTTCAATATTACCTTCCGAAAATACTCTTCAATATTACCTTCTGAAAATATTCTTCATTGAAATCAAACATCATATGAATAATTTCTCTTCGAATATTACCCTCTGAAAACATTCATCATTTAATTCCAAACTTCATGTCAGTAATTAATTATATCTTCTCGAATATTCTGACGTTATGTTAAATGAAACATCCAAACTAGCCCCCCTCCCCTTCCCCTAGAAAGGATGTTTGTAATGCTTGTCTGCTTCCATATTCCCCCTGTGTGCATGAATATTTAGGGGGCGCTGCACCCTTCCTTGGATATTTACCTTTTTGCAGAATCTGTATATCTTTTTGCCTGGCAGATAATACTTTTTTTTATTTTTTGAAATTGAGTTTAATAATAAGCCTCAGTAAGTTTGAAGAATTAGATGGCGATTTTTTTCGGTCAGTATTAAAATGGTTCAAGGTCTCTTCAGTACAAAAATCTTGCCGCATTTTGAAATTCACAATTTTTTTATTTACTATTTTGAAGTTGAGTTTTCCCGGAAAGTGAATCTAAGCACGTATTGAGATGTATTGTATGGTGATTTATTAAGTGGATATTATATAATATTCTAAGGTTTTTTCAGGTACATTTAATAGTAATACCTTAGTAAATGCCATGAATAAATTCAAGGTCTCAGATGTAAAACAAAATCTTACTGACAATTTTTTTTTAAAAACTCAAATAATTTTTAACACATTATATTTCACTGTTGATTTTTAAAATCAAAACAGTAATGATAAGTATTGTTAAATATTATGCAAAACAAATAGAAGAGTTTCTAAATGTCACCTTTGTTTTTTTAAGTCAGTCCAGTAAAAATAAATCTTCTGGAACATTGTTCATAAAGAAACAAAAGTCTTCGCTGAATTTTTAATATACCAACTTTGTTTTTATTTTATTTTTTTACTAAATCACTACAGTAAAAATATATCTTCTGAAGCATCATGAATAAGAAATAAAATAACTCCTTGTGACATATTTTCTTAATTTTCTTCGCCAAGAAAATCTTTCTTTAGCGTCATAATCGCCTAAGTCACAGAAGGATTACTTAGTCTTGAGAGATTACTGGAAGTCCTTTAATATTATTTGCTTTGGTATCTGTTCCAGCTAATTAAAAAGATTTAGTATATATATATATATATATATATATATATATATATATATATATATATATATATATATATATATATATATATATATATATATATATATATATATATATATGTTTGTTTCATTATTATCTTTCACTAATAATCTTTTACATCAATCGAGAACATCCAAATTATTCTCAGTTCTTCTAGAAATACAATCTCTATTAGCAATCTGTTCTCTTGCTGATAAGTTTTCATAACACCCTAATCTCAATTGTTAAATTGATCATGATTATTATTCGCCACTTTTAAATACTGACTCTTTCAATTTTTCCATTTCTCTGTTGATTTGTTACTTCCATTTATTATTTATTCTATTCCTTATTGTTTCTCCTCGTGCCAATCCGTACGTTGCACTTATATCTAACCTGCGCTATCTCTCTCTCTCTCTCTCTCTCTCTCTCTCTCTCTCTCTCTCTCTCTCTCTCTCTCTCTCTCTCTCTCTCTCTCTCCGCCAAATAGACACTTGGGTTGGCGGATCGCCAGTCTTTGAGATTGGATCTCTCTCTCTCTCTCTCTCTCTCTCTCTCTCTCTCTCTCTCTCTCTCTCTCTCTCGGAGCAAATCAATAACCAAGGGTTGCGCCCCAACCCGTTTCACTGGAGATGGATATTCGAAGCCCTGTACGATGTCAACACTCATCGCTTTGTTTATTCGACGCGAATTCTCTCTTTTTTTTTTATTCTTTTATTCTTCTTCTTCTTCTTCTTCTTCTTCTTCTTCTTCTTCTTTTTCATTGTCTCATTGTGGTTTTAGAGGCTGGACAATCCCTCGTACTTACTTGGGCAAATCGGCGAATATTCCTAACAGATGATATCACAAAACTACACAGTGCCAATTTATTTTATTTGACTACTTCTTATTCCTTTTCACTCTTTTTCTATTCTTTGTGTTCAGTGTTCTCCGGTGCTTCTAATATCGAGTACTCTGCTGTGTTTATTAGTCTGTATTGGGTAGACAAATTAACATTCTTAACAGAAGGTATCCGGAACTGTACCGCGTCAACAATCATTGTGTTGTATATATTCCATCTAAATACCTTTATATTCGTTTCTGTTCCACTTATTCTTCATTATCAGCGATTCCTCTGTGTATTACCGCATAAATGATTGTATTTATCATCGGGCATTGGGTGAATCGGGGAGTATTCGTCACAGGAGATATTACAAAGCCATACGTTGTCGAGAATAAATTTTTGTTCGCTGGAAAATTAATATATATATGTCTGTCGTTTCCTCTTGGCTTTGAGGCCGAATAAACATCAGTGATTAATGTGTATTCCTCATAGATAGGAAATATATATATGTATATTTTAATAACGTGCAGTATTAATCATTCATATTTTAATGCAGTCTTAATACTCGGCTCGTGTTTGTTCGACAAATACATCTCGTTTTTGGGATCGCATCTTTGTGTCGATGATGATATTATGATTATAATTCATTTACCCGGGGAGTGCCGTCGGTGCGCCTCATGCGGCGCACTGTAGGCATTACTTTTGAGGTTCCTTGCAGCCTGCTGTCGGCCCCTGGCTGCAACCTCTTTCGTTCCTTTTACTGTACCTCCTTCCATATTCTCTTTCTTCCATCTTACATACATACATACATACATACTTTTAATTTAAGCTTTTGCAGACAATATTTTCTTCCAGGTTTCTTCCAAATAAAACCAGACTTTTCCTTGAGATTACCAAATCTCCCCCCCCCCCACCCCCACCCCCAAAAAAAAAAAAAAAAAAAAAAAAAACTTCTCTCCCCAAATACCGCCTCGTCCGAAAACAAGAGAAAACAACGAGAGAGAGAGAGAGAGAGAGAGAGAGAGAGAGAGAGAGAGAGAGAGAGAGAGGCTATAAAACTGTTTTCTAAAACGTTCGAGGAAGGACGAGACATTCCCTTGTTTTTTTCCACCCGACCCAAAAAAAAAAAAAAAAACTCGCTTCTCCATCTTGGCTAATTTCTTCAATTTCGATTTTTTTTTTTTTTTTTTTTTTTTTTTTTTTTTTTTTTTTTGAGCCTCCGGAGATGCTGCGAAAATTGGGCTATCCGAGGTTCTTGACCCCTTTCAATGTATGCACCCCTTTCAAATCAGGAGTCAGTTCTCGCGCCCCTGAATTGCTGAAATAAAAAAAAGAATGCTGAAATACAAAGTTGATTTGTTGTGTATTATTATTATTATTATTATTATTATTATTATTATTATTATTATTTATTTATTTTTATTTTTGCAGCAAAAAAAAAACATGCGTATATATAAATATATTTTGATTTAATTATACATAGGCATCCTCGCACCCAGGGGTGCAAACACCCCTGGTTATAAGAACCACTGGTGCAAGGGCATATCGAAGGCGGGGGCTGAATGGTAGCTGAACGTAGTTAGAAAAAAACTGGTTAATTAGTTTATCAATAATTCTCGAAGTGTTTGGTTAAGATAAATTATTAATTTTCCATCTATTTCCAACCTTAAGGGGGTCTCTCCCCCTCCTTCTGTACCTCAGATTCCCATAATTCCTCCTTTTTTTCAACAGTCAATTCTATCCATCTGCAAGCTAAGAGGGCATTGTGGTTATTATAATTATATTTCTGTCCATGACTATTTCCTGTGGATCTGAGGTTTATAAAATAATATTAGGGCGTTTAGGTTATTGGCCTTTGCACATAAAGTAATAATTCTATTGATATCAATATTCAATAACTTTGTGAGCCAGTTGAGCTGTTCCTGATAATTTGTTGATTTGATACAAATTCCCAGAAATGATTTGCATTCAAGTATAAAAGGAATTCCATTGCAAAACTAATGAAATATACATCACCAAATTTATTATTACATCTAAAAATATTTTTTGTTTTGAAATAATATCTTTACTATGAATAAAACTAAAGATAAATATCATAATATTATTAACTGGCTTTCAGTAAATTGACATTCTATCCGATATAAAATATTCCACTTACCGTTATTGCATCTAAAAATAAAAAAAATAATTTTTGTTTTGGACTGACAATTTTTTTATGAGTTAACCTAATGATAAATATCATAATTGTATTAACTTGCTTTCAATATATAAATATTCAGTCAGAGATAAATATTCCATTCACTATTGTTGCATCTAAAAGTAATTTTTTGTAATGACAGCTTTTATATGAATAAAACTTGAGATAAATGTTATAATTATATTAACATGCCTACAATAAGCTAATTTTCTATCAAATATAAAATATCCCGTTTAATGTTAGTAAATCTAAAAATTATTTTAGTTCTGGAATAATAGCTTTTTTTGTGAATAAAACTAGAGGTGAATATCATATTATTATTATTATTATTATTATTATTATTATTATTATTATTATTATTATGAAATCTAAAAATAATTTTATCTATGAATCAAGATCCTTTTTACCAATTAACCTAAAGATAAATATCATAATTTTATCAACTTCCAATAAATTAACATTCAATCAGAGAAATATATCCCATCCACAATCCATCGACAGAAGTTCCTGTACAATTGTCCAACATCATAAGTAAAACATCACCGATGCCCTCTCATCCACCAGTTCAAATGTCTCAAAGTCACATAAAACAAGACATTAAGACATGCAAAATACGACGGTAAGACATGCGAAAGCAATAGCCAAGCAACTGCGAGAAAAAGGGGAAAGATATGAAAGTTATGGAGAGAGGATACGAAAGAGAATATGACAACAGAGGAAAGGGGATGATAGGGCAGGAGACCCTTCCATATACCCAGGATTTATTGCTTTTTGCCTCCGGGATTTGTGCTTGGGTGCTTGCTTAGTGCTTTCGTTGGCCTGATTTATCTGCTCTGTGTTTTTGCTTTCTGGCTCGAGGTCTGAGTTTGTGTCTTTGCTTGCTAAGTGGGATCTCGGAAGCATTGTAATAATTTACTTGCATTTTTACTTATTGATTTGTTAATTCATATTTTGTTTTCTAATAACTGATTTTTTCTTTCTGTATTTCCCATTACCTTCTGTTAATGCTTTCAAATGAATGACATTGTCTTTGGAAGCTTAAAGAATAGGTTTCGTCTCCTGAATAATAATAATAATAATAATAATAATAATAATAATGTTCCATTCATCTATAATTCTGTAACTGCTCTTTATAGAGCCTTTAAAAACTCATTATCAGTTTGCCAGTCTCTCATAAACACACTGCGCCACTCACCTTTCTCGTGATCAGACCTTTTCAAAAGTATTTTATACACTTGCAACAAGAAAACATTCATCTGTTGATTGTCCAGTAAAGTTACAGATCTTGGATTTATTCGTATTTTTAATATATTTAGCATTAACAAAATGATTTCATGCATTAGACTAGAATTCTTGCATTTATGTGCTGTTTACGTAATCAGTAAGCGGAAGAATCCTTCCGTTCACTGATTACATAATTAAAATGAAAAATATGTTCACTCATGATTTTTCTGTTCTAGGGAAGCCTCCATTTATTTCTCATTATACCCCAATCGTAGTCCTTGTATTTATATTGTATTTTCAATCTTCCGACTGTTAAATGTACCCCTACAGTTCTTATATCTTAACTTATTACAAACTCTGAGCAATCTCATTATGCATACTTTAATTTTCTTGCACCAAAATCCCACAGCTCACGACGAACTCCACTCAGACCCTGCGATTCTGCCATTTGAACCCTACTCTCGCATACTATACTCATACTACTGTGCCTATACACAGACGCAACTCCTCCACCTCTAGTCCATCTATAGTGCTGATTTTTTCTTCTCTCCCCCCCTTTTTTTGTACGTCTTCTTTCCTTTAAGCTCCAGTGGTCGAAATTATTGACGAGCGTGGCGCCAGCGTGCAGGAGAAATTCTACAAGACAGGAAGCACCATCGAACTCAAGTGCACCATCAGTCAGATGCCCCAGGCCCAGACCTTCATCCTGTGGCGCCACGGGGAACACATGCTCAATTACGACACCTCCAGGGGGGGTATCAGGTAAGGGGGTGGCTGGGTGCCAGGAGAGGAAGGCCTGTTTCTGAGGAAATGGGGTCCTTTGGTTTGTTTTTGTTATCTTTAAGATCTAATCGTTAGTGAATCGTGATATAATCTTGTTTGTGGATGATATATTGGATATATATATATATAACAGGACTTCATTGAAACATGATGGTATCTAATGGAGATTTTATTGAAAAGGGTTACGAGCTTTCAAGGGTTACCTGCCCCCATCGTCCGGTAGCTACCGGACGATGGGGACATATGTTCCTTGAAGGCTTGGAATTTTTTTTTTAAATAAAATCTCCGTCAGATATCACCCTGCTTAAATAGAGTCCTGTTATTCATTGTATGAATTTCAGAACAATTGTGCAAGTGGTTAAGCTTTGTATACATATGTATATATTGTTACGATCCCTTCTCTCTCTCTCTCCACCTGCAGCGTGAAGACAGACATGAGCAGCTCTGTCATCGTGTCGACTCTGTTCATTGCCAACGCAACTCCCAGAGACTCTGGTAACTACACGTGCTCGCTGGGTGACGTGGCCACTGGAGGAGTGTTGGTTCACATCCTAAATGGTAAGAGATCCTTTTTATCTTATTTATTTAAGGGTCCTTGAAATTTTTTTTTCGGTAGCGGGAGGTGGTTGGGTCATGTAGGGAGAATGGTGAGATAGACAGGAGATTGTTCCTTCTAGTATTATGATTTGATCTTCCTTCATCTTTAAAATGTCTTTGTTTTCTTAATTCCTCCTAAATTCCTTCTTCCCGTTTTGTTTTTCATTCTTATACTCTTGTTCTCTAGGTTACTTTCCTCTTCTTCCTATATTTTTCTTCCTGAGAATCTGACATCAATTAGATATACTTTTCTTTTCTTCCTAGAATTTGCTTCCTATGTTTTTCTTCCTAATTTAAACTCTGACATCAGTTAGATCTACTACTTTTCTTCCTAGAATTTGCTTCCTATATTTGTCTTCCTAACTAAAACTCTGACATCAATTAGATCTACTACTTTCCTATTCTTCCTATAATTTTCTTCCTAAAACTCTGACATCAATTAGACCAACTTCTCTTCTCTTCCTGTCGTTTCCTTCCTAAAACTCTGACGTCATCAATGAAATTGAGGAGCGGACTATAACAGAAGAGCAAAAACACTTTGCAAATAGAATTCATCTTAGTGTCATGACTGATACAATAATTTTGGATCGCCATAGCTGCCACATTATCAAAGGTCTCCAAATCCTTTGATGTTAGCTCAATATAGGGGGTGTGAAGTGTTGGCAAATATGTCACTTGTTAATTTGTGTCTATTTGTATTTTGCTGTGTGTTCTAATTGGATTAAAACATGATTGGGTGGCTGGTTCATTCAGAGGTGAAATTGTGGGTATCATTTAATAGTTCCATATAATATAATTAATGGAATAGTATAGTTTAGCAGTATTTGTGATGATAAGATAGATGAACACACTAACACACAGATACACATGTACACAAAGAGCTTAGCTTATTTTGAATAGAGGCTACACATGCATACCATATATGTATATATGTGTATATATATATATATATATATATATATATATATATATATATATATATATATATATATATATATATATATATATGTATGTATATTATATGTCTTTGCATCTCTGATACTGGTCCTTATAACTGATTTTTTAACATCCACAATTCCCCAGTGGGAGACTTGAGTCTAGTCCCACTTGGGGGATATTTAGACCTATGTCCAGAAAGGTTCATTGTCCCCTAGTTAACATAATCAGTGAATTATATGTCCTAGTGGTCAGCCAACTGTGTTGTGTAGCAGTGATGTTAGAGAAGGGACTGGGCTAGTGGCATCACCCTCATCTTTATCAAAATCCTCCAGTAGGAACCATAATGCTTCTGTTTCTCCTCCGCAGGAGAGCACCCTGCAGCGATGCAACACGGCTCCGGCACCAACGACCTCTGCTCCCTGGCGTACGTGCTAGGCCTAGCCGTCGCCACCACACTGCTCAACACTTTAGGCATCACGCAGATGAGATGATTGCCTTAGTCTGCCTCCGGATCATCTCATCATCATCACCACTGAAAAAAAAAAAAAACACCATCGTCACCACACCAGATGAACCAGCGCCAAGTGACTGATCTGACACATAGTAAGAAGCCCGCCAACTCGTGGATCCTAAATCGACTGGGAGTGTCTGGTTTGGCGCGAAAGTCCCTCGCGGCAGGTGAAAAAAGGGCGCCAGAACCCGGCTGCCATGTGTGGATATCACCTCGGTGGAGGGAGAGCGCGCGATCAGGATACTCGTAGGATATTCCACTTGGGTTTCCATTGGGGAGATGCAAGTACGATTCATGGACACCCCCCAAAATCCTTTTATCGCAGCGAGGACTCGTTGTATTCCAGGATCACAGAAACCTTACGTTCCAGGGACTGAAAGGAAGCCCTGAATTCCAGAGACTGCATTCCAGAGAATTACATAACGTTCCAGAAGCTGGAGATTAGTAGTAATGTGTCATGCATTTCTCGAGTGGACGAGGAGGGAAGATTGAGTCTTGGAACTGAGAGAAATGTGTCTACTTGAAAGGCAGTAGTTTAGCTCAGTGGGTCATTTAGATGTATCAGTCTTCTCTTGAGAGTAGGTACACTGTTCAAAGGACCTCGGCATTCAGTGAAAAGTTGAATTCAGGAGACTTCGAATATGTTTATTTTGTCCCATTTTGCCAAAGGATAAATTATCAGTTAATAAGCTTTTACTCTAGCACTCAAAAATTGATTTAAGTAACTTTTTCCATCCTACAAAATAATTTTGAAGGTGTCATCATATTTTGGAAAATTTTTCTTTAATCATTCATTTTGCTGGAATCATTAAACAAATTTTTTTTTTTGCGATTAAATTGTCAGTTTTTTCGAAAATGGGAATATTACTTAATTTTGAAGACCCAGTGAAAGGATTTTGGGTATAAATATGACATATAAAAACTTATGTTATACTTACTTTTCAAAAATATGATTCAGTCAACATACTGAAATTCAAATACGTAATATTGAACACTGAATATACTACGTCATGTCAGTATCTCTCTCTCTCTCTCTCTCTCTCTCTCTCTCTCTCTCTCTCTCTCTCTCTCTCTCTCTCTCTCTCTCTCTCTCTAATCACACAGCTTCACAACAGATTACCAGTTTCCCCGGACTCTGGGCTTAAATTATAATATAATTCAAGGTAATTTACGGAAAACTTCGAAATTATAATAGTTTATCAGAATCAGTGAGTCATCAGTAATTAATTCAGATTTCTTGCCATGATATTCTAAACAAAAATAAATATGTAAAATCCGGTGTTCATTATTTTCTTAAAATTGTGCATTCTAAAATGTCAAAACTGCAAGATTAAGACGAATTGAATTCTTCTTCTTTCCTAAAAAAAAAAACATTGATGTTGGTATTTTTAATCTCTTAGTTTCATATTTTTTCAAGATTTATTTTTTCTTCTCGTATATATATGTATATGCATATATATATATACACACATACACACTTTAATCATATCTCATGGGTAAACAAACATACCTACCATTATCATTCTTTCAATGCTTTTTTATAATAATATCATCAAATATTTTCAATTGCTTAAGTGTTTAATTACATATTATATAAAGACTTCAGGTGTCCAATTGATTTCTTAAAACATCGTACGACAGAACATCACTACACAAAAAGAGACATTCCTTTATAACTTTTCAACTTTATTTGTATGAAGTTTTACTACCTCCAATCATTCTGCGATTCAGTGTACCCACTTGAAGACGCTTCTGGCATAAATTGACCCGCTGAAAGCATTGAAGGCATTTAATTAAACTAGTGTTTGCCGTGAGAGAAGGGATAAATAAAAAAATAAATGGGAAGGTTATTCCGCAAGCCTTGTGCTTCTACTGAACGCTAGAAAGGGGTAACTTTCGTGGAAACATTTGACTTGAGAAAAGTAACAAGGACCAGTCGGTCTAGGTTGCTGACAAATTGCCGGATTCCTCTCCAGACGGTTCCAGTACTTGTTCCAGTTCTCGTTCCAGTTCTTGTGTTGTTGTTCCTTGCCAGGTTTCTGTTCTGAAGTAAAAGATCTTCCATTGACGCAGAGAGTGATGCCAGAACAAGATGTATTCAGCCATTGTGAGGGAAAGTGTAGATTTCTAAGGTGAGATAATTGAATTGTGTTGTTAAGTTTGTTTTCGTCTAGAGTCGAGGTAAGGAATTGTATGTAAAAAATTATATATATTTATCTTTATTTATGATTTATCAAGTGTGGAAACGAAGGCAAAATTAATTGAAGGAAAACGTGACGAAGTGACAGAATATTTTGGAAATCAATAACACTGAAAAAAAAATGGTGATCTGAATTGGATTTTAACAAAAATGGCAAAATATTTTAGAATCGAGTGACTTAAAAATGTTTTTTGAAGCGATTTGTTTTTTTACCAAAAGTTTCCATTTGAAAAATTTGATCGTTGTGACCTTAGGAATACCCAAAGCTACCTTGTTCAGAGCGAGGCACTGGAAAGAGTTTTACACTATGTCTGTGAAGTTTGCGAAGACTGAAGTGTTTCTGTGGCTGATCCGTACGTGTATCTACCAACTATGAAAGTGTGAACAGACCTTTATAAAACTACTTGACCAGGCTGACTGCGACGCCTGTCGAGTAAGGGATGGGAAGTGATAATTTTTTTTCATAGGAAATAGACGTAGAATTTTGTTAAGATAACTTTGAGTGATATGTCCTTTCTCTCATATATAATGGAGAATTCATTCATAACTGTATTCATTTTAGGGAAAAAAAATTCCTGGTATTTTTCCATAAAAAATGGGATTTTTTCAGCCCCTTTCCAGATGATGTAATTCAGGAAGTATCTGAATTTCTTTCCTGGATACGATTCAGTGTTTTCGTTTCCATTCGACTTCGTAAACGGTTCATCTATTTTCCCGTAAGATGATGCACTGAGAGAGGGGAAAAATTAAAATAAATTGCGACCAATATCCAAATAGATGTGAGAAGTCATCCCCCTTTCGTTTCCCCCTCCTCCCCCTCCCTGTATCATTGCTGTAACGAAGGTGTGTCATTCCATTTTCGTAACCAAGTAACCATCCAATGTATTTCAGTGTTTCTTATGGAGCTAATGTTACGTAGGCCTCATTTTTTCGAAGATAGTTCTCAATGAATTAAGTAAATAACAACTATATATACATATTATATATTTGGTGTCATGGAAAGCTGAAACTCAAAGAGACTTTCACTCATTTAGACGGGACGATATGTGTGATAAATATCTCAATATTCCAGTATTTAATATTTCCGTTTTTGTACCGTGTAATACTTCGGGGCTTGGCGGGGCTGGGATCGCGTAGGATTCGATCAAAACGATTTTCGAAGTATTTGTTTCTCTCTGACTTCAATTTTAGAAATGTCAAGAGCATTTGCAAATGATATTCTTGAAGAATGTTGCAGGACTAAGGTCTAATCTCACTCAAGGAGAATTTGAACTGTGTGAGAAATATATAACTTTCTCTGTGCTCAAAACAATGTCTTGGAAAATCCTCTCAAACAAATAAGAAAAACAATAAAGTGATTCCTAAATGGGATTTTATTTTTTTATTCACTGGAAACATTTTCATTTTGTGATTTAAGATAAATCAGGAAGAAAGTTTGTAGAGAATCATTTCTTTTTTATATCTTCATATCTTTCTTAAAGATATTTTCTCCAGACTGAAGAAATTCTTCAGTGGAAGGTAGAAACGTTCGAGGAATTTAAGATTATGATATGTGCTGAAAGTATTTTTCTGTTATATGTTTTTTTATTATGTTCATCAAGAAATTTTTGAGTTTTGTTTGCCTAAAATATTTATTTCATTTACCATGAATGCCGAAAGATGTGTTTTTAATACGTTTTTGTATCAGATTGATTCAGAATTTTTAAATTGCTGTTTGTCTAAAATATTAATTCTTTTAATATCTTCATATTTTACTAAAAAAGGTAAACTGGACAGTATTTACTTATTGGGAGTAAATTGAATTCAAACATTTACTAGTAAACTGAACAAAAAATAAAGCATAACTTATTTTTAATGATTATAGGAAACCGTTCATAAATTATATGAATCTACATAATTAAGATTAAACTTCCTTTAAGATTAGATCCTTTATCTTAATTTTAACAATGAATCTCTATTACTACTACTACTAATACGTAGGGGACGACCTAGAATACAACTCCTCATTCATAAAATTTCATTCACAAAATCTCGCTGTCCTGCGCATGCTCAGTTTCGACTGGTACGGGAGGAGGCTTTGAAAAAGAAAAAAAACGTGTACATATTCTAATTGTTGTCGTGTGAACCATATTTAATATACAGTGTAATACATGCTCACTATTCAAATATGTATCCTCCAGTCCTTGTTCAGTCACGCTTCATACATATTCTGTAGTTAATTCTTGTGACAGGAGGGACTTTTGTAGATTTTTTTTAATACGCGAAAGATGGCGGTTCCGTGGATGACGATAATGTAACAAAACAGGATTATATAAAAGGGAATATCTCAGTGAAATATCATTTGGGAAAACTAACAGTCTAGTCTATAAGTATAAATTACATAATTTTGGCTTGTGTATAAGATTTTTCTATCTATATTTTTCATTCGACCATAAAAAAATATCAGTAAGTTATAATTCCTGAAATCTATAAAAAATAGGCTTTTTTATTTTTCTTCAATTTTTGAGAAAGTAAATAATTTTGAAGACGAATTAGAATTCATTTTTCGAAGACAAAATCATTTGTATTGTAAATCTTCAAATCTAAAAGATATAAAAAATCGACAAAATGATAATTTTGAAAACTAATTAGAATATATTTTTTAAAGTCAAAAAATAAATTTCAGGAAATTATTACTCTTGAAATCTATGACGAAATTATTTTGATATTTCTATAAGTTTTGTGAAAAGTGAATCATTACACCGACGAATCAGAACATAATTTTTAAAGAAACAAATATTTGCTCTACAAACGCTCAAAAAACTATTGTATACAGATTTATTGTCTATTTTTTTGTGACGGAAAACAAATTTTTTTTACTAAATACTGTTAATTTCATCCGTGGCGTTTTCGAATTTTAATATAAAATAAAAAAAAATGCTTTAGATATTTTAATGTTAAATTTTTTCCAATGTTAATGTTTGGTGGAATACTTATTAATATTATCAAGGAATAAAATTGGGTATTTTCTTAATCTTTAAGGATTCAAATCTTTATAGGACTCAAATCTTCATAGGATTCAGTGAAACGATGAATAATTTGAAAGAAAAAAAATATATATTTTTCATCATCAAAGGGATATGAATGACAAAAATATACAAATTAGAATTGAATATATTAATTATTAAGTAAGAAAAGCAAAAAAAAAAAAGGATATATTGAATAAATTAAATCACGCCTACACCCGTCCGAATTATGAAGAGGAAAAATGGAATATTAATATAACTACCATTAACTATACGTCAAAATGCTCATGTTTCATTCAATGGAAATATTTATATTGCGGAAAAAAATATTATGGAATAGACATACTGGAGAAATGTTATGGAGAAGTAAAATTTCTGCTAAATGATATATACATATATTTTTTATATATATAAATGTGTTGACAGTCGTTTAACTATAATTTTATTAAGATTACAGTTCACGTGGAATGATGTTAACTTTAATATGTATATGTGTATGTATGTATATGTATATATATATATGTATGTATATATATGTATACATACTGGTGTGCGTGTGTGGAACTGTGTGTGTGTAAATGTCAATGTATATATGTCAATATACATGTATATATTTAATGTTTGCATAACTATATAAACATTCATATGTATAAATTCATATATACATTTAGACTTCTAACCTTCAGTCTGTAATGTTATATAGAGACATAGAACAAACGAAAAATATTTGAGAAATAAGAAAAAAACAAAAAAAAAAAAAACATTCCGTAGTACTCTTCAAGAAATGTGTAGTAGTCTTTCATTCATAAAAAAAAATTACGTGGTTGTTTTTACCTGTCTGTGAGTGACAAACATAACCCCCCAACCCCTTCCCACCCTCCCCCCCTTCTAAGAAAATATTGTAAATAAAAATATTGGTCATAATGGTCCCGTGAATGACGTAGACTATAGATGCTCATGTGGTTTTGTATTTGTACATAACATGTACTAGGGTTTGTATGCTACCAATTATAAGTGACTGATCTGTTTCTGGGAGAGTTTCATTCACCTTTTTATAATTATGATGATGATGATTATTATTATTATTATTATTATTATTATTATTATTATTATTATTATTATTCTTGAAGTTATCCACACTGATGTAAGTGTAAATCTGTATCTAAAAATGAATATATTATTATTATTATTATTATTATTATTATTATTATTATTATTATTATTTTATTATGGGTGAAGAAATCACACATTGATTAAATCGGTATCTAAGTCTTTATTTAAAACATATGTTATTATTATTATTATTATTATTTCTATCTCAGTATTTTGAAAAAATATAAAATATATATATTTAAAATTACATCAATAATGACTTCTTCGCCATTTTGGGTGACTGATGTGATTATGAGATTTTATAAAATTATTATTATTATTATAATTAGTATTATTATTATTATTAGATTTTGCCTCTCTATTATCATTCTCTATTCTCTCTCTCTCTCTCTCTCTCTCTCTCTCTCTCTCTCTCTCTCTCTCTCTCAATCGAGGCATCATAATCTCTCATCTCACCAATTTTATTCCATTTCAAATCCCTTCCTCTTATGACAAAGATCCCCCCTCTCTCTCTCTCTCTCTCTCTCTCTCTCTCTCTCTCTCTCTCTCTCTCTCTCTCTCTCTCTCTCTCTCTCTCTCTCCGTGCCAAACAAGAAGGAGAGAAGTAGGAAGCCAAAGTTTGAAAGTCGCGAAAGGGGAATAAATTGAATTCACAGCACTAATTGCATTCCACTATCTCCTAATTACTCTTCAACGCTATCGCAGGCCAGGAGGAGGACGCGGGGGCCGAGGGGAAGGGGACAGGGGGTGCCATTAATTCTGGTATCTTTGATGGATTCCCAAAATAAAGGAGGACCTTTTTTTGGGGGGGAGGATATGACGAGACCAAGACAGCTCTCTGTCTTATTGCATTCCTTGTTGCATAAGGGGTGACTATGTATACGTGTGTGTATATGTGTATGTATGTATGTATATATATACATATATATATGTATATATATATATATATATATATATATATATATATATATATATATATATATATATATTTATATATGATTGATAAATCATAAAAATCATTGAAAATGCAACAAAACAAATTTGTCTTACAAAAACTCAACAAAATGGATAAAACAACTAAAAAGATACAAAAATTGAGAATGCAAGATTAAAAAATATAATAAATCGAAAGTTGATTCAAAACACATGAATTAACAGACGAGAAAATTCAAACTAAAACCAGCAATTACAAAGTAAAAAGGGCGATAGACTTATTGAGTACTTTCTAACAAAACAAATACAGTTGTTATTCGGTTCTGGTTTCATCCTCGCAAACAACGACTCTGAAATGATGAGGTTCAGTCTGCCTGAACAGAAAGAACAGTACTTTAAAACCCAGGTTAGAGAACGGATGGTCTTGTGCTAAACTGTGCTCTCTTGAGGGTGAAAAAGTGGTTTTGAAAAGGGGGAACTTTGTGCTAACAGAGAGAGAGAGCTGTGTTCCAAAACTCAGTGTCTGAGTCAGTGAGAATTTTTCCATTTTTCTTTAAATCTTCAACTGAAAAACTCCTTACGGACAGAGTCAACAGGTTTGCATAAACCCAAGAGTGTACCAGAGGGAAATCAGCCTGAGAGAGAGAGAGAGAGAGAAAGTCATAGGAAAAGGTGATAAACAAATAAATATGAGGAAATAGAAATTAGTTGTAGCTAAGATAAAACTCATACCAAACTGACTCCCAAGTATTGCAGACCGCACTGCTAACAGGTAAACAAATAAAAACACAGGAATTAATGTCTACAGGAGGATTAGTGAAAACAAACTGGAACCTAATTTCAAGAAGATTGTCCCTGAGATTTATAAGTATTTCTTGTAACTCTTTTTCGGACCATGTAGCCACTGTGACTAAGGTGAGGTATTTTGCTGTAATTTATATCTTTATTAGCAGTTATGTACACTTGGCTGGGACAAAAGTCTCATTCCAAACCATTTTTCAGGTTTTTGTAAAATAAATAAGGTAATAGTTCTCAGTAAAATAATTTTGGAGGAAAAATATCTCTCGGTGAAAAATTTCAAATCTGCACAAATAGTATATCT
>NC_089773.1:12130000-12195000 GCF_040412425.1 Macrobrachium rosenbergii
AAAAAATAGCAAGCCTGAAATATATTACGCAGAATTAGCAAACTCAGACTGAGCAAAGATAAAATGAGGTTTTGTGTTCTCATTCGGTACCAAAAATCAGCCCCCACCCAAAAAAAGCGGTTTTATATATTTGATTCAAAGCATCAAAGGCCAACTCCACACTTACACCAAAGGATTAATAATGAAGTTACGTGATCAAAATATTAGATTTTATTTATGTACCTGAGGTGGATGTATGTCTATTTTGGTGCAAAATTGATTCTAGATTTATTTCTGATTCGGGTTCGTAATTATTAAAGATCAGATCAAATGGAAATAATCAGTCTATATTTGTCTTATATGATTATTGAAAATATCACACATTAATTATCTATTTAGATATACACGTGGATCTAGTTTTATTAGTTTTCTGAAAAAGAAAACTATTGTGTCGGCTTTGTCTGTCCGTCCGCACTTTATTCTGTCCGCACTTTTTCTATCCGCCCTCAGATCATAAAAACTACTGAGGCTAGAGGGCTGCAAATTGGTATGTTGATCATCCACCCTCCAATCATCAAATATACGAAATTATAGCCCTCTAGCCTCAGTAGTTTTTATTTTATTCAAGGCTAAATTTATCCATAATCGTGCTTCTGGCAACGATGTAAGATAGGCCACCACCGGGCCACGGTTAAAGATTCATGGGTCGCGGCTCATACATCATTATACAGAGACCACCGAAAGATAGATCCATTTTCGGTGGCCTTGATTATACGCTGTACAGAAAACTCGATTGCGCCGAAGAAACTTCGGCGGATTTTTTTACTTGAAGAAGCAGATGATATATATATATATATATATATATATATATATATATATATATATATATATATGTGTATGTGTGTGTGTAATTATTAAAGACATCACTCTTTAATTGAAAAGTAATTTTAAAAACTTACTCTTAGTTCAAATTTCTCTGATATGATTATTAAAACACGGTAAAAACATCTCAAAAAACCTTCTTTGTCTGTGCACAAAAGCGTCAATCGTGCGTCCAATCGATTTCAAACAACCCGTGTGTGTATCTGTCGTACCATTCAATCACCTCGTCTGAAGCGCAGTTGAGGACGAATTGGAAGCAAGCAAGCAATTCCCCATTCAAAAACATCACAAGCAGAGTCACGCCTGATTTATTTCATTTTGCCGGCGAGTTATCTGACGTACCAATCACAAATGAGATCGGGGTTTGACGCTCAGATTCGGCCCGTAATCAGGCGATCCAATTCCGGAATTATTGTGTGTGCGTTTGTGTGCGTGCGTGTGCGTGTGCTTGTGTCCGGGTATCCAAATCCGCGAATCGCATTTGCGAGATTGAGTTCCGTTTGATGACGGTGCAAGCATACGCATGCATGATAATTCAGTTTGATGATAGTACATAATACTCATGCATAATATTTCAGTGTAATGACACGTGCATACCTATACATAATAATTCAATTTAACGTTAGCACATGCATACATATACATACTCATAATAATTCAATTTAGCAGTAGCAGATACATATCTATACATAATAATTCATTTTAATATTATCACATGCATACATATACATAATAGTTCAATTTAACGTTAGAAGATACATAAATATGCATAATTCAATTTAACATTAACACGTACATTAACACATACACAAACATAAAGGAGATTAAGTGCAAGGTTCTAAGAAGTAATAATTAGAGAGGCTGAACAGCAAAATTAAAAAAAAAAAAAGAGAAATGGAGGTAAAGTAAAACGCCAATAAGTGGGTGCAGCTAGGGCCCCTTTAGTAATGCCTACAGTGCACCACGCGATGTGCACTGGCGACACTACACCCCCAGGGGGGGGAACACAATGAATAAGCACGATGGAAATTATTATTAATAATCATTATAGAAAGATTTGCCGAAATTATCAATATACCAAGACAATCTTACAATTACCTAAACGAATCATTGTAATTACAGTGAAATGAGCTGACTGGTAACTCCGTACGCTACTAAACAATTGCAATTAGTTTCCCTTCTCCGTATTCGTAGGTAATTATATGTAATTATGAATAATTGGTTTACATATCTGGTTAATTGTGAAATTAGTTCCGTAGATTTAAAATATCGGGGGGGAGGGTAGTGCGCTTATCAGTAATTATGAAACCTCTTGTCTGCAAATTGTTTCTGAGGTAAAGTTTTGTGTGTATATATATATATATATATATATATATATATATATATATATATATATATATATAAATTTCTGACTCACATCAGGATCGAACCCAGGTCTTTCAATTGAAGGCAAGGGCGCTGCCCACTAGGCCATGCAAGTCATAAAAGAAATTGGAACCTGAGTGCCACACTACACAAGGAATTACCTGGGCAAGTTAACGTATATGTATATATATATATATATATATATATATATATATATATATATATATATATATATATATATATATATATATATATATATGTATAATGTAGAGAGAGAGATCTGTGTGTGTGTGAGTACTTTGATCTGTTATTGTATGTCATTGAATCTGTAATTCAATTTGAGAGAGAGAGAGAGAGAGAGAGAGAGAGAGAGAGAGAGAGAGAGAGAGAGAGAGAGAGAGAAACTGACAAGCAACCATACAAACCTTCGAAAATCTCTGTAAACAAATCATGAAAATATATGACAAATCTTCAGTAAAAAAAAAAACTACATAAAACGGTATATAAATATATATATACACACACATATATATGAACAAGAAAACTCATTATATTGGCACGTCTCTTACAAAGGAAGCATTTCGTGACCAGCCAAAGGCACTGGCACAATATGACCAGCGCTGACTGGTCTCATAATACCAGGTATCAAGGTGAAACCGAGGGACAGGTACCTGTAATTACCGGGAGCTAAAATTAGCATAGGTTGGCACAGCAGAAAGGTGGCTGTTTTTTTTTCACGTATATATATTTTACGTCGTCTGAATTTAGGGTGCTGTAATTTTCGAAAGGTGAATTGTAGCTTATATTTTGTAGTCATGTGGGATTTTTTTTTTTTTGGCTTGTATTTTTTTTGTGACTGGAAAATAGATTAGTTTTTCCACTGGTTAATAGAGTTTTGACATATTGTTTGATATATGTTGTAATGGAGTATTTTTGGGCTTGTATTTTTTATTTTTTGGTGACTGGAAAATAGATTAGTTTTTCCATTTGTTAATTGAGTTTTTGACATATTGTTTGATATATGTTGTAATGGAATTATATTTCTTAATTCTAGATGGTCAAATATTTTTATTTTTATTTTGCATTTTTTATAATGCCATGGGATTTTAGTGTCTTTCCCTGGTAATATCAAAAGTCATACATATTTTTCTTGGGGTCTGATAAGAAATTAGGTTGCTATTAGCCCCTTGCTACTAAAACTTGACGTAATTCAACTTAAAATAATACGAATGTTCAGTTTACTATAAAGACTGTTTCCAGGTTCCAAATACTGGGGGGGACAATAGATATCCTTCTAGAATGATCACGAATTCTAAAATAACATTTATCAGAATTCTGCCTCATTTTAGATTTCTGTAAAAGGAAACTATTGTGCCGGCTTTGTCTGTCCGTCCGCACTTTTTTTGTCCGCACTTTTTCTGTCCGCCCTCAGATCTTAAAAACCACTGAGGCTAGAGGGCTGCAAATTGGTATGTTTCATGACTTGAAATTCTTTAAGATTCCAAAGAATATTAAGGTGTTTATTAGGAAGAAGTAACAGAAAAACAAACTACCAAATAAATAGATAAATAAATAAATAGAAAATAAATAAATCAGTTTTTAAAGTTCACCCAGTAACCTTCCCCTACTAATCTCCCTCCTACACCCACCTACCCCCTACCTCTCACACACACCCACCCCAAAAAAATACAGAACCCCCAGCGCATTTCGTAAATCCTTATTCCGAAACTTTCTGATCACGGGGCTTAGATAAATCCCAGGGCATCGTGATAAATCCCCAAAGTATGGTGATAAATCGCTGAAAAATAATCCTGAATGATCGGACGTCAAAATCCTCCTATATGGATACATGGGATTTTTTTTTAATAGGTGAATTTTTTCCCTTTTTTTTAGCTGAAACTTAAAGGGAGATGATATTTGAATGTCAAAGTATTAACTTATATATATTAAAGGGTTTTTCCCTAATTTATTAAATTAAAAATGAAGTTATGTTATTCATTGCGTTTGATTTTGTTATTTGGGTCAAGTGTATAGCTACGCCTATGTGATATAATAATAATAATAATAATAATAATAATAATAATAATAATAATAATAATAATAATAATAATAATAATAATTATTATTATTATTATTATTATTATTATTATTATTATTATTATTATTATTATTATTAGTGCGCCAGTGGAGTTGATTTTATATATCGTGAAATAATAATAATATAATAATAATAATAATAATAACATCTATTTTTATTATTAATATTATTTTCATCAATGCATCAGCAAAGTTATATTTTTTATATTTTACAACAAAAAATCAAATCTTCTGAATAATAATAATAATAATAATAATAATAATAATAATAATAATAATAATAATAATAATAATAATAATAATAATAATAAACAAATTCAGTATTACACCACCTACCCTACAAGACAAAAAACACACACACACACACACACACACACACACACACACACACACACACACACACACACACACTACATGAGCAAAACAGCTCACAATTTAACTTGACACTTTTTATTGGGGCATCCTGCTGCTGGAGTCTCACAACTGGGTATTTCCTGCCTGGCAATGCCCCGACATAGGGCATAACCTACTTTGGTGCCATCAACTTACTAAGTGTGGTGGTCGTGTGCATTCCTGGGTGTGGGGTATATGGGTATTTGGGCATTTTTTTTTCTATGTTTCACGTGGTCTGAAAATGTGATTTTTTCTTGATATTTTTTGGCATAATTTTGTTATAGAAGATTTTTTTTTTTTTTTTATGTGATCTTATATGTTTTTTTTTATATTTCTTAATATTAAACTTGGGCATGATTTTATTTTAGCAGTTTTTTTTATGTGGTCTTATATTTTTTGTTTATATTTTTTTATATTTTAATTTAAGTTTTTTTTTATATTCATGTTTTATATGTCATTAAAGTATTTTTTTTACATATATATTTCTCTTAATATTCAATTTTAAAACAACTCGCTTTAGTTTGTTTTACATACCCAGAAAGTTTTTTTATATATTTTTAAAAATTTTACGTGTCCTTAAAATATATATATATATATATATATATATATATATATATATATATATATATATATATATATATATATATATACATACATGTTTTTTTCAATATTCAGCTTCAGCACAAGAATCTTTTTTATTTTGTAAGACAGTAATTTTCAATATTATATAAGCCCTTGAAATGTATTTCTTAATATTCGTGTGTTATATTTCATAATTCTTTTTTATTTTACGAGTCCATAATTTTCCGTCTAATATTCAAAAACATTTTAATTTTGAATCCACGACCATCATCAAATTTTTATCATAGAGATTTTAATTTTCATCAATTTTGTTTTCATTTGATCAAATCTCATATATTTTTAATCTATTTGTGTTCCTTCACAATTCTTTTAGGTCTCTTACTTGAGCGTAAAATTCTTGACTTGTAATCCCTACTAAAATGCAAGTATTGTTTTTACTTCGTAAATCCCTAGATCGCCATTAGATTCTGAAGGTGGGTATCCGGATTTTCCATTTTTCTTGTCGGCCATTAAAAGATTTCCGCTCTTAAATCCTATTTATCTCGATGCACTTTCATTTCGTATATTTCTGCGCATGCAGTTTTAATATATATATATATATATATATATATATATATATATATATATATATATATATATATATATATATATATATATATATATATATATATATATTTATATATATATATGTATTAGTTTTTGGGCATCAATTTATACTACTGTTTCAATGTGTTTAATTCTACATTGTAATATCTCTGTTTTATATATTTTTATTTTTATAATGATCTTGATTATCTCTCATTTTCCTTTGTACTCTCACTTTTTAGCTTTCTCTAAAATAAAGTATTGTGCCGGCTTTGTCAGTCCGTCCGCACTTTTTTCTGTCCGCACTTTTTCTGTCCACACTTTTTCTGTCCGCCCTCAGATCTTCAAAACCACTGAGGCTAGAGGGCTGCAAATTGGTAGGCTGATCATCCACCCTCCAATCATCAAACATACCAAATTGCAGCCCTCTAGCCTAAGTAGATTTTATTTTATTTAAGGTTAAAGTTAGCCATAATCATACCTCTGGCGTCGCTATAGGTACGAACAACACAGGCCACCACCGAACCGTGGCTGAATTTCATTGGCCTCGGCTAAGAGTTTCATGGGCCGTGGCTGAACCTTTCATACAGCATTATACGCTGTACAGAAAAGTCAATTGCATTTTTTTACTTTTATTATTATATTTATAATCATTTTGGCTATCTCTCATTTTCCTTTGTACTGTCAATTTTTTAAATTGATAAATTATCAAGTTATCTTTAACACAGTTTTACTCTCTTTCTTTACCTAATTCCTTTATCGTGTGTTAGTTTTTCATATTTGTTTCCTGTTCCCCCTTCTTATTTTATTGCATTATCCCCCATTTAAGTTTTGCTGACGTTGTTATGGTATTTTGCTGGGTAATTCTGTTCATGACTTTTTCTGAGCTGTCATTTTTCTTGAATGATATGAAATTCACTTAGCAGTTATAACTCATTCTCTCTCTCTCTCTCTCTCTCTCTCTCTCTCTCTCTCTCTCTCTCTCTCTCTCTCTCTCTCTCTCTCTCATTTCCCAAATTCTGTTTTCAAAGTCTATCTGTTTATCCATTTTATCCATCATTTTCTCTCTCTCTCTCTCTCTCTCTCTCTCTCTCTCTCTCTCATTTCCCAAATTCTGTTTTCAAAGTCTATCTGTGTTTTATCCATCATTTTCTCTCTCTCTCTCTCTCTCTCTCTCTCACATTTCTCAAATTCTGTTTTCAAAGTGCGAGTACATGTACATCTAATCAACCATTTTCTGCTCTCTCTCTCTCTCTCTCTCTCTCTCTCTCTCTCTCTCTCTCTCTCTCTCTCTTTATTACGGCTACAAATCCTTTGAAATCCCCCAGAATGGCCTACTGCCAAATATATTGTGGAAGATATTTCACAAACGTAATTGTGGCGAAGGTAACTCATCAATCTTATAGAAGGCATTAGCTCGGATCTCTATTCTGATATACCCTTTTGGGTATATACCCTTTTGGCTACGGGACTGTCAGCCTGTATTCAAATGTAGCGGAGGTTGCGTGGAACCACATGGCGTGAAAGGTTCTACTTTAGAAAGATGTTTGTTGCGTATTTATAGCCGCAACGTTTATATATATATATATTTTTTTTTATTGGAAGTTATGGAATTAGGTAAATGCTGTTCGTATTGATATACTGGTAAATGAAAGTCGAAGTTGTTTATTTTTTGTGCTTTTTCTTTAATATTCGCATAATCTTTGTAAGACATATATATGTATGTATAAAAATACATATGTTTATATATGTATATCTATACACATATATATACAATTATATATGTATATGTATATGGTATGAATATTTATGCAATATTCTCTTTAACGTCTTTTGTAAAGATATGTATACGTAAAAATGTTATCTAATGTGTATGGCTTGTAGCTGGAATTCAATTCAATTCAATACATATACATGTATTTTGAAATGGCTATTCCTGATCTGAAGATTTAGTGATTACACAACAATTTATCAGGTATAGAAAAACAGTCCTTCCTTCATAAAATACTAAGTGGATTCTGTATAAACGAAAGTTACAGAGCTGGGTAAACAAATATTAATGATATCTAGATTTATTTGGAATAATTGCTAGGTAAAAGATATTAATAATATCTAGATTTATTTGGAATAAATGCTAGGTAAAAAATATTAATGATATCTAGATTTATTTGGAATAATTGCTAGGTAAAAGATATTAATAATATCTAAGTTTATTTGGAATAATTGCTAGGTAAAAGATGTTAATAATATCTAGAATATTTGGAATAATTGCTAGGTAAAAGATATTAATAATATCTAGACTTATTTGGAATAATTGCTAGGTAAAAGATATTAATAATATCTAGAATATTTGTGATAATTGCTAGGTAAAAGATATTAATAATATCTAGGTCTATTTGGAATAATTGCTAGGTAAAAGATATTAATAATATCTAGATTTATTTGTAATAATTGCTAGGTTAAAGACACTAATAATATCTAGAATATTTGTGATAATTGCTAGGTAAAAGATATTTATAATATCTAGAATATCTGGAATAATTCCATCATTTCTGACACCCACCAATAGGCTGTATACTGACATATTTTTTTATTAAATAAAATTGGAAAACTTAAAATTAAGACATAGTGAAACACACACTCGAAAGTGGTTATGCTGTATATTGAGAAATAATGATTTTACGTTAAACTTTTTTATACATATAAGCTGAGTATTTATTTAGATTCTTCTGAACTAGAGAAATTTTATCCAAACTAGAAGCCAAAATTTATATAGAATAGCGTTGCCATCTATGGGTTTTTTCTTAGTTTTTCCTTATTCGCCAAATAAATGATTTTAAATTTGAATCCAACCGAAATTGGCTCTACCTATACTCGTATTTATTGAAATACTTTCGATATAAAATGCCGCACAAAGTTATTTAATGTATTCATGACAAATGAATTCTGATAATTATCGCTTTGCATTTAATTTTGGCAATAAGTTGCCAGTTAGTCATTTTACTTTATCGTCACAGAGACTAGTATCTCTTCCTTATAGCTAATATTCAGCTGCCAATTTTCTCACAATTTTCTATATTTTTAGTTTATTTATTATTAATCCAGCTTCTCCATAACTTTATTTAATTACTGGTATTACTTTAGAGTTTTCTTAGTTTAAAATTAATGATTTTTTCTCCAAAATAGAATATTCAATCAGTCAGTGTACTCCATAATCCTTGGCCAAGATTTTACAAATATAAGCGCCAGTTACCATGGCAACGGGCAAGCCTTCTCCATTCAAGAAGGGTATCCGTTCTTTTAGGTTTAAAAGATTAAAAGGTTTTGCATAATGGTGGCTACCTATTGCACAAAGAAGGCTGCAATCATGGTAGGAAGTTTCCTTCATTATTAAAAGAACCCCAGTACAACGTCTTGCAACCCTTTTTAATCATTGCTCGGTCGGAGCTAAATTTAAAAGAACGACTTGTTTACATACGTCGGCCATTATGTTGTCAAGTGAGCCGAGTTTGACGTCATTTTGAAACGAGGAATTTCAAGAATAAACCCTTTTTTACGCCACATTTAGCCTTCACAAGTTAACATAATTTCTAAGGAAATGTTTTATTTTTATCTTAAAGTTATTACGGTAGTTAGTCTTCGGTAATGATATAAGAAAAGTTTGTGTCCACATTACTGTGTCGTCCTAACAACGGTGCTTCCATAGTTGCAGTTGTCGACAACAGATGGCGTCAGTGTTGCCTGTTTAGCAAATTTTGATTTGGCAGGTCGGTGCTTGGAAATGGTCATAGGTGGTAAATCTGGCATTGGATAGATGAAAACGAATTGCTTTCAAGTTTTAATTATGCATAAAGGAAGTAATTAGCTGAGTAAATAGGAATTTCGATAAGAGATAGAACTAACCAGCCCATGAAAGGTTTTTTAACTTAAGGAAACATCTTGCAAATTTAACTTACCAAAGAGTAAGCTGATTACAATGTTTTAGATGCTTATAAAATATAGGTGAAATGAGAGAAGAAGCATTTTAAATTCTAATAATAGGAATGATAAAGGATGTACTTTACTTTCCAGGTCGCTGTACTGCCCTAAAATGAAGACTGCAGTATCTGCAAGAATACAAAACTCAGAAAAATGGCAGATGATGCTTTTGCAGATACTGCAAATGTGACCCCCTAAATACTCGTGGAAAGCATTGAAGAAGAATCATTCTGAAACTGCAGTAACTCGTGTATTAGTGTTTCACGAGCCCAATAGCTGGAATATATCTCAATTTCGACAATTTTGCAGACACTGCAGTTTTCCATTTTAGGCCAGTGAAGGGATCTGGTACGACAGGGTGCCTTTAAATCTCAGTCTTTCCCACACGCCCCCCCTGAGTCATTTGTTTTCATCATCTCATCACTGATGCTTCCAAGAGGAGCAGAAGGGTTGGGAATAAACGGAATGAAGAGGAAAGATGGAGACGGATCTGGGATGAGTGAAGGGATCTCTTTACTGTCATTTGTTACGTGGATGATATGAGAAACATTACTTTGTTTTTCAAGAGAGTTTTGACTCCACTGGAAATAGGGAAATGTATGATGATGTCAGAACGATTCAGAAGAATGTAATACTATAATGAAAATTGTAAGGTATTGTTTAGGTGTCTAGGCTTTCTAAAGAATACTGATTTCACAATTTGCTGGTAAAATACTTTATATACATGTGTGTATATAATATATATATATATATATATATATATATATATATATATATATATATATATATATATATATATATATATATATATATATATATATATATATATATATATATATATATATATATATATTGTATGTACAGCCTGTTTGACATATGAAAGGTTTCTATAGTAATACAACTGTAATACTAATGATTGCTAATTTCCTGTCAAGCTATGCAACTGGAAAACTCTTATCAAGGTTCAAAGGTTAACATGTTAGTGGCTCCAACGAGAGGTCCTGATTTTGACTCCCCCCAAAAAAGGAGTTGAAACACTTCGACCAACATTCATGTATACATCGCCCTACTGACCTAGGAAGGATAACAAGCACCTGGTTGTTTGTCGACTGTAGTGGGTAGAAAGACCAGTGACTTGAAGTTCAATATCAAAATATAAGTTCCCAGATCACAACTGGCTTTTCATATCATCACAAAATCGGTGGATTTCTATTCTCAATGCTTAGTACGTCTCATCAGTGACTCGTCGAATCCTGACCTGTATAGAGGATCCTAATCTATGCTCAGAGACGTATTTTTGTTTTAGGGTCGATGGAATATCATATGAAGATTTTAAGAGGAGTTTTTTGCTAATTATTATCAAAGTTGTCATTTTTATATTCATTGTTACGTAGCCTATGCATAATATGTTTTACCATAATTGGAGCAGTATATTATATTTAATATTTAAGTATTGTTTCTAAATGATGATTTCAATTTTGCCTTCCTCATATTCATAATCTTTTTGTCATCTGGCATTCCAAAATTAACATTTCCAAAGAGCAGATATATATCACGAAATTAAAAGCCATCTCAGAACAACAGGTTTTGAGCTGGTCTCCAAGTTCCATCTTTTCCAGGGAACTAGAACGACAAATTACCAACTAAAAATACTCCAGTTTCCATGACGACTGCTGGATTGTCAGTTCCAGTCTCGAATTGGCAAAGTGCTTTAAACTCACGAACCTCTGGTATATTCTGACGTTCTAATTTTCTCGTTTTATCTCATAATATATTCAGGTGTGTGTAGTACACATCACGCTGTGTACTGATAAAGAATTCTAACACAAAGACGGATATAAACGAGTAAAAAATGCGCCGAAGTTTCTTGGGCGCAATCGAGTTTTCTGTACAGCCGCTACGGCGTATAATCAGGGCCACCGAAAATAGATCTATCTTTCGGTGGCCTCGGTGTGATGCTGTATGAGCCGCGGACCATGAATCTTTAACAACGCCCCGATGGTGGGATATCCTATATAGCTGCCAGACGCATGATTATGGCTAACTTTAACCTTAAATACAATAAAAACTACAGAGGCTAGAGGGCTGCAGTTTGGTATGTTCGATGATTGGAGGGTGGATGATCAACATACCAATTTGCAGCCCTCTAGCCTCAGTAGTTTTTAAGATCTGAGGGCGGACAGAAAAAGTGCGGACGGACAGACAAAGCCGTCTCAATAGTTTTCTTTTACGGAAAACTAAAAAACTAATAAAATACAAGAAACAGGATGACAATAACATAGAATTTTAAAAATTAAAATAAATTTTATTCATAATTATTTGAGGCAAAGTTAAATTTAATCTGGTTATTCCAAAGTCAAATTTAAAAAAAATCTTCATTAAAAAATTCAGCAAAAACAGAGAAAAAGAATATGTTCCGAGTCTCTCTCTCTCTCTCTCTCTCTCTCTCTCTCTCTCTCTCTCTCTCTCTCTCTCTCTGTGCAGTTATGTTTTGGTAATTTCTTTTTTTGTAAAGTTAGATGCTGTTTCAAAGGTAATTTGGACATCAATCTTTTACCCTGTGTTTCCGTGAACAACCTTTATTAGATGAAATTCCCTTGAACAGAATATAGAGTTTAGGCCATAGGCCAATCACTGGGACCTATGAGGTCATTCAGCTTTGGAAAGGAGACTGACAGTGAAAGGTTTGAAAGGTGTAACGGGAGGAAAACCACAAACCAATTGCAATACGAAACATTTGTTAAGAGTGGGTTGCTAGCGAGATGGAAGTAAGCTAATATGAGAGGAGGTACAGTAAAAGAAATGAATAATAAATAAATAAAAAAGAATAGGACACAAAAATGCCAAAATACGAGGAACGCAGGAATGCTTTGACCGCGGCTCTCGGCGTCATAATACATTCACCCTCGAATTAGCTCTACAGAAGACTCATTTCGGAATGGTAATGGGCATGAATAAGGCATGAGAGATAGGGGTGAGGTGAGTTTCCCTTTTGCTCTGGAGTAAAGCATTCTTTGGGGTGTGAGTGTAATTAGAATGGTGTGGTATTATTATTATTATTATTATTATTATTATTATTATTATTATTATTATTATTATTATTATCATTATTACCAGGAGCCAAATGGTGATTAGAATATGCTAGATATAAATCTTAAGAGAGAGAGAGAGTGAGAGGGAGTGTGGGTAATTAGAATGGTGTGGTACCATTATTATTATTATTAAGAGCTAAATGATGAATAAAATATGCTAGATATAATCATTGATAAATCTGTCTTAAGACAGAGAGAGAGAGAGAGAGAGAGAGAGAGAGAGAGAGAGAGAGAGAGAGAGAGAGAGAGAGAGAAATTAAAGGTATGGAAGTCCATATTATGGAAACTGAATGAAAAGGTATCAGTAAACTGCAAATGCACATAATCACATTACCTATCTATCTATCTATCCATCTATCTGTATGCCTATCTATCTACCTGTCTAACTATTTATCTATATATATATATACATATTAAAAAAGTTTGTTCATTAACTGACTTTCATTTTTCAATTAGACAGATCACCATAACCTGGTATCTGATTGAAGGTCTCAGCAAAGAACTGTAATACCTCACAATTGTCAATTACACCCTCTTTCAATTCCCTTTCATCGAGAGACAAAAAAGAGAGAGAGAGAGAGAGAGAGAGAGAGGGGGGGGAGGTCTCCCCCAGGGATCTGTTGTCATTTAAACTTAGACTTAGAAGGACAATATATGACATTGTATCACCCAGATGATTGTTGAATGGGAGTCCTTCATTGTACGGCGGAAAATGTCCAGATTACAATGAAGGATTGGAAGTCATAATGTCCCCTTTTTGTTTATGGGTCTGGGTGGGTCGTATGATGTAATGTATTCATACACTCGTTGTATTTAGATAAGTCCTTTGATATTGCAGAGTTGTGATTATGTTGCAATGAGGAAATTGGGATTAGTGGTTGGTGGTGTAGGAAGTGATAAAGAAAAGTGTATGTATATATATATATATTTATGTATATATATACACACAGTATGTATATATACAACCCTGTATCTTTGCAATTTTCTGCATCGCCAGTCACTGATCCGAATTTCCTCATTGCAATGTACCATAATCTTATTAATGTCCACGATCATATTCGAACATAAATTTATTTGAATACATTTTATAACTCGAAATCCAGGCGGGCTCATAAAGAAGAGTGAGAACATATGACCTCGAATTCTTCATTGTAATCTGAACAATTTCCTCCATACAATGAAGGACTCCCCACTCAACAATCACCTGGATGATGTAATTGCCAGCTAACTCTGCGAGTTTAGATGACAACAGACCCTGGGGGAACCTTTCTCCTTCCCCCTAATTTTCTCTTTTGGCCAATTCCTCTCCTTTATTAGAGTATATAAATCTCTCCCCATCCCTTTTTTCCATTTGCTGTGATTACTTTTGCGTTCTCTCTCTCTCTCTCTCTCTCTCTCTCTTTGTCCCTCGACGAAAGAGAATTGAAAAAGGGTGCAATTGACAATTGAGAGGTATTAAAAGTTCTCCGCTGGGACCTTCAATCAGATATCAGGTATGGCGATCGGTATGTATGTATGTATGTATGTATGTATGTATGTATGTATGTATGTATGTATACACACACACACACACATACAAACACACATACCTGCGATGCTACTGCAAGTGCTGGGATTATTTGCTACCCGAGTCGTGTTATCAACGCGAAACAGAGAGAAGATTGGATCTGATGAAGCTGCTCCCATGTGAAATCGTCTGGGAAATTGCCCCCCATGATGGGGCTTGTTATTTATACGACGGTGCCCTTTAAGGAAACGACTTCCAGGAAGAGAGAGAGAGAGAGAGAGAGAGAGAGAGAGAGAGAGAGAGAGAGAGAGAGAGAGAGAGAGAGCAGAGGATACTTAACTTAGGGGGAACCGAATGTTAAAATGAGTTGATGACATGAGAATTAGACCAATAGGTTTACAGAGCTGTAGAAAAAAAGACAGGATTGAGAGAGAGAGAGAGAGAGAGAGAGAACGGAGAGAGAGAGAGAGAGAGAGAGACGGGGCTGGTATTCAGAAATGGACGATAAAAGCATTAAATTTGCATCGTAAAGCTGATAATTAAAAAGTTATTAAGCAAATAATGAATTAGCTTCATACTCTCCTAAGCAACGATTTATATGTAATTAGTCAATTGATGCCTAATTATACATTAATCGAAGAATATAAACGCTTAATGCATTAGCAATGACTAAATAAGGTTTTCTGTAATGACAAATAGAAGACAACTCTATCGAAGAAAACGAGAAGTCAAAAACCGCAGAATCAAACAGATTCATTTAGAGTCTCCCCTTAAACGTAAACAAGGATCCCGTTTTCTTTACTTTCAAGTCGCAAGAGAAGTGACTCCTTCACTCCACGGTCCTTGATGATGACGTCACCAGGGACGAAGTGGTTTCTAGGGAAGTAGATCCCTGGAAAAATTCAGTTTTCGCTTCGGGAACAACGAAGCATATCACAAAGTTCCTGCTAAGTTCCGTCGACGATTCTTCACGACCTGAGGAGGAATAAGAGTCTGTTGCGGTTGGATTTACGTCTAGAGTTCTGTGTTCTAAACCCACGTGACAATTGGAGATTGGTGCTTTCAAGATTGGTCTAAGTCTACGTGGACGATTGGAGATTGGCGCTTTCAAGGATGGCCTGGGTTTACGTGAACGATTGGAGATTGATGCTTTCAAGGATGGTCTGGGTCTACGTGAACGATTGGAGATTGGTGCTTTCAAGGATGGTCTGGCTCTACGTGAACGATTGGAGATTGATGCTTTCAAGGATGGTCTAGGTCTGAGGAGGATTGGATTTTGGTGATCTGAAGGATGGTATAAACCCACGTGAAGTTTGGTGACTTTCCCAGGTTGTGCTAAGACTGTCTCGTTAGTTTTTTAATCTTTTTATCTAATTTGAATAATTTTGTGAAGTTTATTTCCTGCTTTGGTAATAGCGTTTTCCATTTAGTATGGAGCTTCTTGCCAATTGTTTTTTCTCCAAAAATCTAAATTTTAATTGAATATTGTAACTTTATTTTTTGCTTAGTTTCAGCTTAGTTTCACTAAGTTTACAGTATAGACTAAAACATGTTTTAATTATAATAAAATTACAGCTATTCATAAACGACAAATACTTGTTTGTGGTAATCTTAGTTTTCAGTCAATATTCTGTAAATTGTGGCTGTCATATAACATTCTTCATTCGTTTATTTTCTCACTCCTAGATTTTGGAATTCGAGACGACAAGGATCATTTATTTCTGTGCTACAAATCTGATGTTTTCCAGGATCAGGGTTTTTTTTGTGGGCTGTAAAGGTTAGCATTGTGTAGCTGTTCTATAAATGTAAATTAGAATGTGCTTGTTAAAATCTCGATTGACTTTTAAGTGTTAAACCCTTCGGCATTTTGAAGCTATTATCTGCCCTGTCAAGATATGAATGGCCATAGTTTTACTTTAATTACAGCCAAACAATCTGTTGTAACAGTATAAATCTCCTTCCAGATTCTCGTGGAATCCAAACCACTTGGAGCCAACTACGCTTGTTAGAAACTGAAGTCTAAAATTACTGAAGCAAGTTAAATTTAGTTTCAAGCTACACTGAAATGGACATCTTCCTTTCCCAAGTCTGGATCCATGAAACCTAGGTAAGACAAACTACTTTCTTCTACCTCCACCCCTATGGGGGCTGGTGCCCCTGTAGGGGTGGAGGCCCCTTCCATGCCCAGTGTCCCTAGGTCGTAAGACCTATGGACATGTGCATGGAAGGTTACTAATCACTTTCCTTTTCAGGTATTAGATCAGTGTAGCCATTTTTCAGTCAAGACTGAGGTCTTGTTTTGTTTGTGATTTTAAACTTAATTGCTTATGTTAAACTTTTAAAATGCTTTTATAGAATTTAGCTTTTTTATTGACTTTAAATAAATTTTTGTATTTGCTTGTTCATACAGGATTTTGAGCTTTAAGTTCATCTTACTTAAATTAATTTTCATTATTCTAAGTTCAGTAACTTATTTCCATATTTCTTCTGTAACCTGTACTTTAAGTTAATAACTTAGAAATGTTGTTAGAAAAATTAACGTAGCTTTTTTGGTAATTCATTATTTTTAACATTCAGCATTAAAATTTAACTCTTATAACTAAAAACTTTTGATATTTTTTAACTATTTCACGTAAAGTATAGCCTCAATTTGTTAATTCAAGTTAACGTAACTCAATGTTAATTATAGCTTTTGTGTTCATATTTTAAAACTGAATTCAGTTGTCAATAGTTATGATTATTAAACTTTGTTTGGTCTGTTTAAGGAAAAATTAATCTAATGTAAAATCATTCCATTTAAGACAAAACTATATTTTACTTTTATTAAGAATCTTAAAATCTTTTATTTGTCACAATTTCTGCCGCAGTTTTTTGCTTCCAGGAAACTTACTGGAATAGTTGACAGTGACAGCGCCAACTATAACTCAAGATTCTCGAGAACTCTTGTTTATTGCATCTACTCCAAAACAAGTTTTTAAACGAGGTGAGACTGGGGCCTAGTGTACTGATATACTTCACTTATGGTCCGAAGTTTGTCTTACTGTGATGGTCCAAAGGTGTTAACTGACTCATCAATAAATTGCACTTAATGATGCACCTGTAATCATGGAGTTCTTACCTTCACTAATGTCACTTGCGAACTGAATAGTTTTCTATACATGAATTCCAGAACGAAATATCTATTTTTTTTAGTTTACCCTAGACCAGTTAATATACAGAAACCAGAAGTCAGACCTTATGTACACTCTGGTAATATTATTTAAAAGAAAATAGTTTTTTTACTTTTTCTATACCTGAAACTACTATAATTTTATAACTTGAAAATGACTTTATATTCTGGCAAGATCTGTGCTTAATTCGAAGGTTTGGTGAAGGTTTGGAAATTTTCAAGTCCAGGTTTTAAGCTAAGATTATTTTACAACTTGAAAAATTAAGATTAAAACTCAAAACTAGTTGTAAATATAATTTTATATCCGGTTATATTTACATATCCGGCCTTTAAGATAGATACAACATAAAACTAATGCTAGAAATGCTTAATGCTAGAAATGCTTAATAAAAATGCTTAATGCTAGAAATGCTTAATGCTAAAAATGCTTAATCTTAAAATTCTACAGAACAAATACAGAACAAATATAGTAAATGAAGGAAAATTTGATGTAAATAACTAGTCACTGAATATTGAAAGAACTTCTTAATTGTCCAGCTAATGGGATTAAATATAGCATTCTTAAACATGTGTACAAAAGCCTTTATTCTTAATACCAAAATGTGGGGCATTGAGGAAACTGCTCTTAAAAAGCAGTTGTTTTTCAGTATTTGTAGCTAAAGGGTAGTTTGTTTGAAACTAACGCTGGTTAAGTGGCTCATGGCTTGGTTTATATAACCAGTTGGCTGCTTACCAAAGGTAGTAAAATATTTCCCTGGAGATTAAACTGTTAGACATTGCAATGAGTTTCCCGTAGGGGGCTAGTGTCGTCAGTGCACCTCGTACGCATTATTTAAGGTTCTGTGTAGCGTACCTTCCTTAGGCCCCTAGCTGCAACCCCTTTCGTTCCTTTTAACTGTACCTCCTTTCATATTTTTAAACATTTTAGTCTCCACCCTCTAACAATTGATTCATGGTGCAACCTCGAGGTTTTCCTACTGTTACACCTTTCAAATCTTTTTACTGTCAATTTGTTTCAGCGCTGAATGACCTCAATTGTCCCAGTGCTTGGCCTTTGGCCTAAATTCTATATCCAATCCAATTCAATATTCCACAGCATTTCAGGAATATCTGATTTTCTCCATGTAATGGGAATTTTCAATAAAGTTAATTTCACCTTTAAGGTGGGATTAAGTACTTTTTTTCTTATGCAACAAATCGATGTACTTAAGCTTATCAAACGTCTGCAGCCTGAATAGTAAATAAAACTCGCTTATCAGTTAGCATATCAAAAAGCAAAGACCATTTATAAATTAAACTAGATTAGAGCTAGTGGTTTATTTCCGTAGACTTTACCGTTAAACCTACACGGTAATCAGTCATTCAATCAGTCAGAACTCTTGCACAACTCTCCCGTAGTGATAGAATATTAATAGAATATTAAATGACGCGATGGAGTCAGACATCAGCATTTGCATGAGAGATGAGAATTTAGTTTGAAGGACAAAATACTAGAATGGAAATTATACATTCAAAGTTGTATCTGTAACTTTGGCCAAGCCTTTATCGTTCTTTTAGGATTTGTTTGAAGTGGACGGTAATGGCTCAACTTATCGTTCTTTTAGGAAATATGGCGCACAGAACTGCACTTGTCTTAAATCATGTTAGATGAACATCACAGCAGGTTTAGGCATCGTTTACTTATTGTATTTGATCGAAATGGAAATTAAAATAATCCTTTTATAATGAGACTTTTTAAGACACCCAAAGTTATTAGAATATGAGAAGTCAATGGATATGTTGGCTTGTTCAATATTAGTGTTCATCTTCTGAATAATAATTGGTAATTATATGACTATTCGTGGTGATGTTTGAGCAAACAGAGGTAAGGGGTATGCTAAAGTCTTTTCTTGACTAGATATTTTAATTGTTCGATTTTTCACGCTAGAATCAGAAAAGTGGAGTTTATGTTGGCAGTTCCATAACAATTGTCCTTTACCACCGGCCCCGCCCTCTAACCCCTGGGGAATTCCGTTTATCACCATCTCTCTTTAGGCCCTGTCCACACTAGCGGGCACTGCCCGACAGGCAAACAGTTCCCAAAACCGTTCCACTATACTGACCGACCGAGTATAGAGCCAGAACGATGCGATTGTCTGGTAACAGTGCTTCAGAAGCGAGAGAGAATATAAACAGCTGGAAGTGCCCGACGGGCATGCCCGCTAGTGTGGACAGGGCCTAAACCCTGTCCACACTAACGGCACTGCCCGACGGGCAAACACTGTTTCCATAACCCGTTCCACTATATTGACAGACCGAGTATGGAGCCAGAATGGTGCGATTGTCTGGTAACACTGCTTCAGAAGCGAGAGAAAATATAAACAGCTGTAAGTGCCCGACGGGCATGCCCGCTTGTGTGGACAGGCCACTAGGGTGCATCCACACGATCGAACTTTACTTCTTATAGAGAAAAGATCTGTAAAGGTTTATTTTTATGCTTGTATTCAAACGATGACAGTTGACTCAGTTGAGCGGTGTTTGCCTGGTGCTGACGGCAGCTAGAGTAAAGTATAAAAATAGTAATCTCAGCTCTTGGGTTAAATCAAGTAGACATTACTGAGAAAGCAGTGTCCTTTTATTTATATAAATGCCATTCAGGTGGTTTAATAATAAACTACTGGAACAAGAACTGTCGAATGGCCATTGTTTTGTGACACTTCAGATTCACAATTTGCGTCTTGGCTATTTTGGTTGTATCTAAAAATAATAATAGCTAAAGGCAATTGCCTGTCCGATCTTTTGATATCACGTTAATGTATAATGTATATGTTACCATAATCACTATATTTTTTTAATTTATATGCAAGAGTTCCTTATAACAGTTACGAGATAATGTATAATTATGGTACCATGATCACGACGCTTATTTATATGTGAGGGTTTCTTATAACAGTTACGAGATACTGTCATTAAATGTCAGTTATTTGTGGGCGATTCTGAGTGTTTCCATATTTTTGCAAATATTACTAGGAAATGACACATTCGTTTTTTTTATTTTAATCGGAAATTAACTGTTTCCTGCTTATTTTAAATTACTTTATAGAGTTTATATCTGATGAAGCAGTATGAGATCTCTCTCTCTCTCTCTCTCTCTCTCTCTCTCTCTCTCTCTCTCCAATTAACTATCATTATATAGTTTATAACTGTTACCACAAGTGACTGTATTTATGAAACAAAATCATTTATCTACTCTCTCTCTCTCCTCCTCTCTCTCTCTCTCTCTCTCTCTCTCTCTCTCTCCCCTGAGCTAAAAAACATTGCTTTGTTATCATATCTTAATTTTTATTTCTCATTTTACAGAGCTGGTGAATCTGTTGTGTTGAGACAAGCTTAATATCTGAGTGCTATAGAACTCCTGTGGACAGCCTTCATATTAATAAAAATTATCACAAGTTATGGAACTTCAGAACCGGTGTAAATTACTAATAAACTCTTCGCCTGCGGAGTAACACATCAGGGTAAAGTATTACAACGAGTTATTATTCATAGTCGCTGTCAATATCAAACGCCATCGGCCGCGCCATGTTTTGATTGAAAGCGGCGAATGTCGCCTGACACTAAGGAAACTTTGTTATTGTGGGAGACGGTCGTATAGTACCATTAGGTAACGTTGCAACAATTTGGAATATCTTTTGGGGATATAGAAGTGTCTGTATGACGTCACTCATAATTAATCAAACAGGAATTCCTGCAAAGACGTTGATTAACTATATATTGCAAAAGAACTTTTGTATATATTGAAATAGCATTTGAATCGAAATTCAAAATAGTCTGCCATTTTGTAACCAAGTAATACTGACGTAATACTAATGAGAAATTCACCGTAGCATTTCAGAGTATTATTGAAATTGTCAATATTCTCCCATTTCTTGGAACGAACAGTATCAATGATTTTCCAGTTGAACAGCAGACTCAGTCAGAATTACATAACCTGTACCTTTACGTAACTGCGTTATATGACTGTATCCTAAGCCTAGACTGAACCATTATAATATTAAATTGGAGATATCGAAGTAAAAATAAGTGTTCATTACTGCTAATGACCTTCGTTTCCCTTAGATAACATATCATTGACGTTCTGGGCTGTTATTTAGTAGAAATGTTTTGTATATTAAACGGATTTGCGATGCTACTTGTAGATATCAATCAATCAGTCCATTAATGATCTATTTCCTCGTCAGCATAGCTATCCCACCGTCATATTATAGATTATTAGATACAATAAAGACAAATACTTAACGTTTAGGTGATAAAGGGAATTACTGAATAGATGGCAAAACTAAAAACATATATTCCTTTTAAATTATTTAGTAAAATTTTCTTGAGAAATGTAAATGAAAGAAAAATGTATTTACAATTCCTATTGATAATTGCGTCGTTATTCGCAGAGACTGTCTTTTTATTTAGACTGAATCAGTCTATAATTCTTCTTCTTCTCTTCAGTCAAGCTTGACTGAAGATAAAAAAGAAGTCTAGACTGATTCAAAGTCTAAATAAAACGATAGTCTCTGCAAATAATGCCACTGACTTCATTGGTTATTTAGACTGAATCAGTCTATACTTCTTTGCCTCTTCAGCCAAGCTTGACTGAAGATAAAACAAGAAGTCTAGACTGATTCAAAGTCTAAATAAAAAGATAGTCTATAAATAATGCCACTGACTTCAGTATTTATTTAGACTGAATCAATCTATAATTATTCTTCTTCTCTTGACTGAAGATAAAACAAGAAGTCTAGACTGATTCAAAGTCTAAATAAAAAGATAGTCTCTGCAAATAATGCCATTGACTTCAATAGAAATTATATGAGAGAGAAATTTGTCAGTACAACAAATATGGTTACATAATGAATAAGTTCTTTAAAGAGACTGGTCGTTCTTTTAGGATAATCATGTAGGTGAATGCATGCAGTGTCTTGATGTATTTCAACGGTATATCTTGCACTGGGAGATGATATGCCCATAATTTGGTGTTAAGGATAGCTTCATGTTGTATTCTAACCGAAAATGAGGGTTTAATGTTAGTCTGATAGAAATAAAAACTTACCTTAAAAATTAAAAGAATCGCCATGTTTACATTTGGAAGTCACTGGGAGGTAGAGTGGGAGGGAGTGGTGGGGGCCATAATCCTTTCAGTTTTATTCCTCTGACAAAAATATTGTTTAATCCATTTAGGTGATCCAAAGGCCACATGGATTTAACCTGACTCATGGCAAAATTATCCACAAATTCCTTTAAAATCCATCATCCGAATCCCAAACAAATATACAAATATACAAAAAATAGAGAGAAAAAATCATTTAATATATTTAAGCAACCCAAAAGCCACGTAGCTATGACCGACTCATGGCTAAAAATATCCACAAAATACCCTTAAAATACACAAACTGAATCCTTAAACAAAAATACAAATATGCAAAAAAGAAAGAGAAAATATAGGATTATTGATTAAAATATCCAAAAACTCCTTTAAAATCCAGTAACTGAATCCTTAAAGAAACATACACATATGCAAAAAAGAAAGAAACAAAAATCAGATTATTGATAAAAAAAAAAACATCCACAAAACTCCTTTAAAATCCACTAACTGAATCCCCAAACAAACATACAAATACACACACACACACAAAAAAAGAAAGAGATAAAAGTGGCCCCCACTCCAACTCCACCAAAAGCGAAGCTTCCAGCCAAGTTCACGGAGCGTTCTCAAGTTCAATAATCAATTTTTAATCGCCCCCAATTACCCTCGGCCAGTCACCTGCGAACGGCGCTGATAGGCTTTTGAAAGGTCCATTCGAGTTCATTTTCCATTCCCTAATGGATCAATAGTTACACTTTAGCTGCCGGGGCCACGAGTGGATGGGGCCAATTCCCAAACGCAAAATGGAAGGGGCGGAATGGTTTTCGAAAACTGTGGTAGGTAGATTTTCGTGTTGGTGGGTCGAAAGGAAGAGTTATTTGCCTTATTTATTTTTTTTCATTCGTTCGTATATAAATTAGTAATAATAAATACTATCACTGGGCTTCAAATATCACTCCAGATCTTTATGTTAAAGTAGGTACATCCTGATTTACTAATATCTATTTATTATTTATTATGGTTTCCTGAAACTGTGGTGGGAAGAATTTTTGTATTATTATTCTTTTTAATTCAGTGGGTTTGCTTTCCATCATATGAATTCATAATGATAATATACCATTACTGGACTTCAAATATTGCACAATATTTTTAGGTTAAAATCGAGACATTCTAGTTATTTTACATTATTTTAATATATATTATTAATTATTTTTAAGTTTTTATCTCTCTCAATTCATGGGGAATCTCTGCAGAATATAGGGCCTTAATGTCTATTGCATATAATAATAATAATAATAATAATAATAATAATAATAATAATAATAATAATAATAATAATAATAATAATAATAATAATAATAATAATTATTATTATTATTACCTGACACATATCACTGCCGTCATATCATAATTAAAATACAACTCTTTAAAATGCAATTTGAAAAATGCCCAAAGTCCCTCCCCACCCCAAAAAAATAAACAATCGAAAATGAATTTCCCCAAAACGCATGGAATTCAATTCTCATCTACACAGCCCCCAATCACAGATAGTAAATGAATGTCCTATAGCCAGACTACAGCGATTTATCAAAGTCGTTTATCAGCGATTCTCCAACATCTATTTCGAGCTGGAAAAAAAACTCATCAGCATAAATAAATACAATGAATATGTAATGAATATATAATGAATTTTTATCTACGGTTGTATAGGCTAGTTCTTTTTTAACAATGAGTTGTGTAGATGTTGTGATTAATTCTGCTGTTTTTAAAGAGTGTTTTTTTTCAATGTTTGTATAAATTGGATTATTTATAGTTTTGTACGATTTTTTAGTTTTTAGTTTTTCTCAATTATTTGTGCATTTGTATTCATTTATCGTTTTATGTTTGGGGACGAGGATAGGAGAGAGAGAGAGAGAGAGAGAGAGAGAGAGAGAGAGAGAGAGAGAGAGAGAGAGATGCAAGAAAGTATATATATATACTCACACATATACATATATATATATTTATATATAAATACAATGTATACATACATGCATATATATGTTCTTGCACTCTCTCTCTCTCTCTCTCTCTCTCTCTCTCTCTCTCTCTCTCTCTCTCTCTCTCTCTCTCTCGTCGTCGTCCCCGAGCATGATAAAACCCGGGGTCTGAAATCTCACGAGGCCGAAATTGGCTTTTCTTAGGCATAAAATTCGGGGACTTTTCCTTGGCAAGTGTCCCTCGTTTATCTTAGGGAAGCATTTCCTGACTCTGCCAAACCTCCAACACTTTCCTCCCAAAAATTGGGGCCTTGGCCCAACCCCCTTCCCCTCCTACACACACACACACACACACTCCCTTCCACTTCCACATAAACCCAAATTTTCTGACTACAATTCCTCCCAAATATTGGACCTTGTCTCACTCCCACCCTTTCTCACTACCCTTCTACCCACACGCCCACACACACACAGACACACGCCCAAGGTCAAACATCCATACATACACCCCCCACAAAAAAACCTGTTCACTCCCACACCCCCACATTTCTAACTGCAAGTCCTCTCATATGTTGGGACCATGTCTCACTCCCACCCCTTCCCCTCTTCCTCTATCCACACAAACACACGCCCATACCCACGCCCACATATCCATGCACACACCCACCCACACAAAATCCTTTCCACTCCCACAACCCCACATTTTCTAACTTCAAGTTATTCCTATCCTCTTCATCTTCTTCCATTCTACCTCGTTCCTGTTCCTGTGCATTCCATCCTCTATATCTGCCACGCTATTTCTGCTTTCCCCCATTTTTCGTATTTTTCTTTTTCCGTTTTTTCTTTTTCGTACCCTTTTTTGGGACCCTAAATTGGGAGCCTACACGATTAACAGCTTCCCCCCCACCCCCACCCAGCCTTCCTACATCTCCCACAATAGAGCCTACACTCTAATTTTCCTTCCCAATTTTTTTTTATTCCTACTGGTACAACTTGTATATACTTTATTTTACGCATTTTCGTGGTTTTCTCTTCTTTTATCTTTTTGTCTATTTATATTTTCTGTATCTACTCTTGTTTCACATAGGGAAGTTTACATATATATATATATATTTATGTATATCTATATTCTTATATATAAAATTGAAAGTTTGTATGTTAGTGCGCTATGGGAATCCGAACCGCTTGACCGATCTAGACAAAATTTGGCACGTGGCCATCATTTGGCACAACTTAGATAGTAGGGTAGGTTTCAAACCCTTACCCCCCCCCTTCCCCTTCCCCCATCCCCCGTTCCCATTAACTTTGTAACTTATGTGGTGAATAAACTCTACAGGTTTATCACACCTCATTTCATGTGCTCGATCCATTAGAAATATATTAATGAAAATGCTTTTCTTTCCTGTGATTGATAATTATGTATCAAGGTTTGTGTTTAGGTTTAGTGGGGGTGGTTCAGTTAAGTGGGGTGTGTGTGTTTAGGTTTAGTGGGGGTGGTTCAGTTAAGTGGGGTGTGTGTGTTTAGGTTTAGTGGGGGTGGTTCAGTTAAGTGGGGTGTGTGTGTTTAGGCTTAGTGGGGGTAAATGGGACAGTCACCACAGTAATATCTGGATAAAATGGACAGTCACCACAGTAATATCTGTGGTAAAATGGACAGCCACCACAGTAATGCCTGGACGGTTAGCATAGTAATATTTGGATGAAAGTGACAGTCAGCACAGTAATTCCTGGATAAAAGTGACAGTCAGCACAAGGAGGCGCAGGAAAATTTTTCCGAGTCCTCCAGAGTTTTCCCTGGCAGCGCTGGGTTGGTCAGCTAGCATATAAATAAAGTTAAACACATTCTTATGTATCTCTCGTAGCAAGTATTACGAAACATATCTGAGTCAAAGTCATAACTCATTTGCGTAAATTTAATAATGAACTAATTGTCTAATTATGAAAAGTAGCTCTAGTAATTCTTCCACAAACACACACACACACACACACACACATACACACACACACACACACACACACATATATATATATATATATATATATATATATATATCTAAAGTCCCCCAAACCACTACTTTTTTAAAGTATTCCCAAATTCCCCCTTTGTGCTTCCAAACCTTCACTTCGGCGCGGTGGGTAATGGCCCTAATTGACCGATTAGCGAATGGAAAATGAACCTTAATGAAACTTACATATCCCAAATCGAGGTGTTCACTTTTCAATGGCTGAGTCTGATTGGTGTCGATTAGGAATTGTTAATCAGGATTAGTTGGTCGATGTGTTTGCATTACACACACTCGTTTGTTATGTTATTTCTCCCCCTTTTTTAATGGGTTAGTTTTATTTGGGTTTTTAGGTTATATATCTTTCGATGGTACTGATTTTTGTGCTGTTATTTCTATGGCGTAATTTATTCTTATATTATTTTAAGAGTAGCAGAGATATTTCTTTATTCTTTCGTTTTATTTAGGTACTATATTTATGCGCGGGATGTTTCAGCTCATGAATCATTTGCCAATTTGCAATAAAATCCTTACTCTTACTACTTTATTCTCATACTATATAATCCTTGAAGATCAAATGACAGTGTGTTTAAATGTATCCCTAAAATCCCCAAATATATTTTATCTGTTACAAAAATTTATAAAACATTCTTGATACTTGTATATTTATATATATATATATTTTTGGATTTGAGCCATTATTCTATACGAGCTTGGTGGCACGCTACGCTGCGCTGGAACCCGGCACTGCCTGTCATACCTTCCCTACCCTCCTGACCCCTTACCTACCCCGCCCCCACTCAGGGCAGACAAACAGGTTTTCAGGAGGAGGGTGGATGTTTCATGTCTCCCCTACACTCCCGATTGTATTAATTTAGATTGATTGTGATTTTCCACAAAGTCAAAACTAGATGTAGATCTACCTAATGAGTGTTCACTTTGGTGTAACTCTTTTTTTTTTTTATTAAATTTATTGCTAAAAATATTAACACATGTGGTAAAACATAACAAATTTTAGTCAACACTTTGGCAGACATGTCATAAACAAGTCATGAACTTATTGCATACATATCACAAACAGTCTGGAAAAAGTTAACGACCATAAGCGGAAAACGATTCTCTGGCAAACGCTGGATGATCAAATGACTACCAATAATTCATCGACTTGTATTCAACATATTTGTGATGTGTGGGTGACAAGTTTGCGACATATGTTCATGACATTTTACTGCAGTGTAGAGGTACCTTTAGGTAACATAAAACCATTATTAGGCAGAACAAAGAAAATTTTAAAAAGTCATACCAAGAATCCGTTGAGTTGTGTTCAAGAAGTTGTTCCAACATGTTTTGATGTGTTTGTGACAACACATTTTCATGATGTTTTGCTGCAATGTGGAGGCAATCTTATGATAAATAATATCATCGTAAGATAGAACAAAGATATTATCGACATGTTGTATGCAACACGTTTATGATGTGTTGGCAATAAGTTGACAACATGTTTTCATGTCGTTTTGCTGCAGGTTGGAGGCAATCTTATGTTACATAAAACTCTTAGCTGCAGTCCATGAAACTCAGCCACGGTCCAGTGGCGGCCTACAGCGCTGCCAGAAGTACGATCATGGCTAACTTGAACCTTAAATAAAATAAAAACTACTGAGGCTAGAGGACTGCAACCTGGTATGTTAGATGACTGGAGGGTGGATGATCAACATACCAATCTGCAGCCCTCTAGCCTCAGTAGTTTTTAAGACCTGAGGGCAGAGAGAAAAAGCGCGGACGGACAGACAAAGCCGGCGCATTAGTTTTCTTTCACAGAAAACTAAAAACTGAAAATTAAAGTTAAAAATAAAGACAACAGAGGTAATTCACCAAGAGACCTGACGTTTCCTCTCAACAGAATTCGATAAAAATATGTCTGAGATTTTTTTTGCTGCTATTCACCTTAGACATTTTTCCTTTACATAATGGTTTTCGTAATTACCTCCCTGGGGAGAGAGAGAGAGAGAGAGAGAGAGAGAGAGAGAGAGAGAGAGAGAGAGAGAGAGAGAGAGAGAGAGATAATGACGCTAATGGTTGCACCTAACGCCTGAGATGTTTTATTCGATCGTAAATTGACAGAGAGAGAGAGAGAGAGAGAGAGAGAGAGAGAGAGAGAGAGAGAGAGAGAGAGAGAGAGAGAGAGAGATTTTATCAGCTTGCTTAACAGATATAAAGGTTATTTTGATGATCTTGGAAATATGTTACAAGATAATGATAAACGATATATCAATATTATTTTTCTTGCATTTGCATATATGCAGATTAGAATCAAATCAACCCATGTATTGAAATCATGTATATAATAATTACAGGCAAATACTGCCGTCCATGCACATCACGTGGTGCACTGTAGGCACTGCTAAATGGTGTTTGCAGCCTCCCCTCGGCCCCTAGCTGCAATTTCTTTTTAGTCTTTTACTTAAACTTCATTCCTGCCTTCAATCTTGCTGTCCAACCTCTCTAACTGTTTATTCTTAGTGCAACTTTTTTGTTTTCTTCCAGTTCCATCTTTAGATCCGTGTACTTCATCTATTTTATTTAATGGATCTTTTGATCTTGCTGTCTAACCAATCTAACTCCCAATTTTGACTTTCTCAAGCACTGCTTGGCTCGACAGTACAAATTTCATGAATCAAATCATATAAAACTCATGTGACACGAAGTATCCACCTGCCCATTAACAGTTTGACGACTGAATTAACCCAGGCATGCATGACGATGACATTGTAAGAATTAGCATAACCTTAAATCATAAAAAAAGGAATCTTATACAATTATTAAGATGCTAACCCATCCTAGTCCACTCAATCACGGACACTCGTCACACTTTATCAGTAGTATCACGGACTCGACAAAAGCAATCAGTCATAATTATAATAATCATCTCTCGATTCTGAGACCATCTCACTCACTTCATTTTCCAGTTTGCACGCTCATTATCGAGGCACTAAATCATAGTCATTAGCGATGTCTTAATGATGGGTTGCTTGATTCGAATGAACAGGTTGCGATTTTCCCTGTCACGAGGTTTTACGTAACTTTCGGGAATTATCTTAATGCTTTTTTTTTTATAGAGCAGTAAAATTTTGACATGAATTTTCTTTGTAAGGCTGATTATATGTGAGGTATAGATATTATTATTATTATTATTATTATTATTATTATTATTATTATTATTATTATTATTATTATTATTATTATTATTAAAACCACAGTCCTGACATGGATGTCAGAATATAATAATAATAATAATAATAATAATAATAATAATAATAATAATAATAATAATAATAATAATAATAATAATTGGTATAACGGCATCTTTAGTCACAAATTTAACATGGGAAAATAATTTTAACAAATTAACAATTTTGGGAATTTACACGAAATGTTATATAAATTTTTTATTTTTCATATTTAACAGAGAAAAGGCTTAACACTATGATTAGCCTCAAATTTAACATAGAAAAATCATTTCAACAAATTAGTGATTCTGAAAATTAACACAAATGTTAAATAAGTTTGATCAGTTTCATATTTAACAGAGAAAAGGCTCAACAGCGAGTTAATGTTAAAAATGGACACGACATTTTAAAAAGTTTATTTTTTAGTTTCATATTTAAGAGGGAAAAGCTTAATACAATGCTTAGCCTCAAATTTAACATTGAAAAATAATTTAAACGAGTTATCAGTGTTGGAAAATTAACATACAATGTTAAACAATTTTTTTTCATTTTCACAGAAACATTTTCAGAGAAAGGCAACCTCTATACGACAATGTAACGTTAAAATAAAAACAAAATGTTAGTTTTCTTAAACCCTTTGAAACGAATTACCAAGAAAAATATAATACAGTCTAATATTCGTCCACAAAACTGAGCCCTCATTAACCTCATTGCATGTTAGGCTTCTGCAATTTGCAAGCAATGCAAGAAATGGTTATTACGGGAATTTGCGAATTCTTAAGATGCAAACTCTCTCTCTCTCTCTCTCTCTCTCTCTCTCTCTCTCTCTCTCTCTCTCTCTCTCTCTCTCTCTCTCTCTCTCGTTCGCGTGACTCTTCAAGATTCTCAATTCTGTTTTGATGAGTTTGTCTCTAAAGTTATTTTAAAGTTTTTTTGGGGGGGCAGGGGTGGGGATGGGGGGATCTGATTGACGAATTCATGGCTAGAATATTTTTGGGCAGATCTGACGAATTTCTTGGAAAGTCATATTTTTGCATTAGAGTGCTTTTATGCTCTTTCTAGCATAAGTGGAGTTAGCTAATGGTCTTCTAGGTGGAGGGTGATCTCTCTCTCTCTCTCTCTCTCTCTCTCTCTCTCTCTCTCTCAGCAACCGATGATGCCATTTTTTATGTCTCTCTAATAATGAAAATCATTCTCTCTCTCTCCAGCAACCGATGATGTCATTATTTCATAATAATAATAATAATAATAATAATAATAATAATAATAATAATAATAATAATAATAATAATAATAATGTATTAGTTTATGAATACAGAACCTACTATTCTTCCTATCATTATCATTTAATAATAATAATAATAATAATAATAATAATAATAATAATAATAATAATAATAATAATAATAATTTACGTGATACAGAAATTTCCCGAAATGACACCAAAATAATGATTATCCCATGAACTTCCATCCCCAAACCACTTCGCTCATCAACCGGTCAATCAATCAACCCAGTAATTGTGACGCCAGGCACCTAATAATCAATCAATCAACCACAAAAACCCCCACAAAAAATAAAAATAAAAATATTTATGGAATCCAACACAATTTCTTTCACAGATTCTATCAAAGGGACAACTCAGACCTGCGTGAGTGTCCTTATAGGATCGTAAATAGTCTTCCCATTACAACTGCCGGACACGCTCTGAGCATGCTATGGTCCCCGCGGGACTGTTTAGTGAAAGTAGGTCCAGGTTTTGGGGCTTCATTTTTGGGCGAAATATGTTTTGGTCAAATAATAATAATAATAATAATAATAATAATAATAATAATAATAATAATAATAATAATAGGTTAGTACCTGTAATTAGTCTATTATAGTTGGTCTCATCCAGTATATATATATATATATATATATATATATATATATATATATATATATATATATATATATATATATATATATATATATATATATATATATATATATATAATATTTTTCGATAAAGATTTTCCTAATCACAAAACTATAATGAAAAATCTTATTTTTTGTTATAAACATTTTATAAAATAAATGAAAAACTAAAAAAAAAAAAAAAAATAATCACAACTGCCTCGCCTAAATATGACACAATAACCCCCTAAATAACTGCCATATCACCTGAGAGAGAGAGAGAGAGAGAGAGAGAGAGAGAGAGAGAGAGAGAGAGAGAGAGAGAGAGAGAGAGAGATTTTTCTTTCCTTATCAATAGAAATATTGGCAATTTTACTCGTAGTGAAACAAGCATAACCGGTTCTTGAGGGAGAGAGAGAGAGAGAGAGAGAGAGAGAGAGAGAGAGAGAGAGAGAGAGAGAGAGAGAGCTGGAAAACAGGAAGATAAAGCGGAGAATGGAAGGCTCATTGAACCTGGGCATTTAAACAGAAATGTTCTGATTTAGATTTGGGAGGACCTTTTCCTATTGGCCCGGGGAAAAGGATGTTTTTGGGGGGTGATATCTTTTTGATCGAAGGAGGTGTTTTTTCCTGACTTATATAATAATAATAATAATAATAATAATAATAATAATAATAATAATAATAATAATAATAATAATAATAATAATAATAATAATAATAATAATAATTATTATAATAATAATAATAATAATAATAATAATAATAATAATAATGCATATTTATATGTTCATTGATAGATCATATGATTCATCAAGATTGATTAGGGCAGCTACATAAGTCTCTCTCTCTCTCTCTCTCTCTCTCTCTCTCTCTCTCTCTCTCTCTCTCTCTCTCTCTCTCGTATGAAAGCCAGAGTGTTTTTCTTGCCAAGTGAATCCCGCGTAAACTTTGCAACATGGGTGGTCTGGTCTCTGATGAATTCCTTTGTTAATTTATTATATATATATATATATATATATATATATATATATATATATATATATATATATATATATGAAGAGAATGAGATTTGATTTTTATTATTATTTTGGTGAATTTAAGTTCAATAGTTTCTGGGAATGCAGTAAAGGGACCTTACCTGCCCGGAATTCGAACTCAGGCCTTTGCAAGTGCTTTAGGAATGACAATTGGCTTGTTTATATATATATATATATATATATATATATATATATATATATATATATATATATATATATATATATAATATAAAGTCATCTCTTAACTTAATACTAAACTTGCCTCAAAACATCTTGGTCGAGTCTCCTTCAGAACTTTCCAAAATTCCCGGAAACAAAAATATAGACAAGAAAACTTAAAAGCCTATTTACAAGGCACCCAGCAATCCCTTTTAACACCAAACGCCTCTTCGGAAGCCGTAAATGAAAAGGACCAGGCAATGGAATCCAGTAGACAAGGATTCCTGGTACACCTCCATCCATTTTTGGAGCCGAGATGGGCCTCGGTAAGTTCCAAGGAAGTGTGTGAGAGTTATCTTTTGTGGAGGGCAATTATCGTACTTCGACATCACAACCAGGTCTCTGTAAGCGAGTGTGAAGTGTTTCTCTGTCTCTGTGTCTCTCTCTCTCTCTCTCTCTCTCTGTGGGTGGTGATCATCGTACTTTCAGTGTAAAATGTTCCAATTCTCTCTCTCTCTCTCTCTCTCTCTCTCTCTCTCTCTCTCTCTCTCTCTCTCTCTCTCTGTGTGTGTGTGTGTGTGTGTGTGTGGGTGGGAGGTGATCATCGTACCTTCAATGTAAAATGTTCCTGCTCTCTCTCTCTCTCTCTCTCTCTCTCCCTCCCTCTCTCTCTTCAGGTGGAAATCATATCATTTCCAGTGCAAAGAATTCTCTCTCTCTCTCTCTCTCTCTCTCTCTCAAAGACTGCAAAAGTCTCTCTGCCATTTCGCAAGATGTGTTATAATAACCTTCTCTCTCTCTCTCTCTCTCTCTCTCTCTCTCTCTCTCTCTCTCTCTCTCTCTCTCTCTCTCTCTCTCTCTCTCTCATGTTAGGGCAGGTTTTCCAGGGAAATAGTCTATGAAGTATATGACTTTTGTTCCGGACAGCCTTTTGTCTGGGACCGAAAAATGGTGCTGCGTTCCCCTGTGATATTGGGTGTCAGGATCTGTTGTGTGTATGTATGTATATATAAATATATATATACACACACACATATATATATATATATATATATATATATATATATATATATATATAATAAATTATGCATTTTTATATATTTATCAAAAAGTGGAACAAAATATAAGATTCTTGTTTCATTTATATGAATATTTTTACACTCTTTTTCCAGTGACAAATGTAAACACAAGTTGACACATTTATTTGCATATGTATATATATATATATATATATATATATATATATATATATATATATATATATACATACAAATCATTCATGTGCATATGTGGGAATCTCTATTATTGGGAAAAGGTAAGAGAAAATATTCACACAAATAAAACTAAGGTTGAACAAAAGAGTCTTATATTTCATGCCACTTTTTTTAAATAACGAAGCCTTTGGCTGTACACAGACGTATTATTTATACAAAGAGGAATTTCGACATAACAGTCGACTCTTGTATAAATAATGTTCTTTTATGTCCTGCCAGAATCATCATTATTTGAAAGAGCTGGGGAGATGCTACATAAAATATACAGATTTTAATTTTACTGTGATTCATTTTATATATACAGTATATATATGATAATTATTTCATATGCTTAGCTACAAAACAAACTCTGTAATACTGCTAAAAATACAAAACATTTAATGTCACGCGATTTGAATAATGGAGTCAGCTACAACATTTGAATGACCATGAAATGGAATGAAAAATTTCCTAGCTTTCTGATTAATCATTTTCTCTCTCTCTCTCTCTCTCTCTCTCTCTCTCTCTCTCTCTCTCTCTCTCTCTCTCTCTCTCTCTCTCTCTCATTATTATTTTTCATAATATTGCATTCTGGTTACAATGAATGATAAGTGTTTTATGTACATTGAAAAAATTGTTAAATCATTTCAGTTTTATTAAAAATGATCAGTTCTGTATCTGTATTAAAAAAAAGGACACATTAAACGAAAATCTTCAAGATTTATATTAATATCAAAGATTGATAAAACGGACATTTTAAAAGAACATTTCGTATTGACTATTGTAAAAAATCCTTCTTGGAATCCAAACCAATGAAGAGATTTGCTCTAGAATTTGGCCTTCGATGAAAGTGAAGAAAAGGAATCAATGATTCATCGCATTACTAGAATGTAAAGGTCAATATGAAGGAATGGCCACCTGACCTTTATCTTGACCACGCCTGAATGAACCATAAGGTTTTGGGGGGCTGTGGGGGTGGGGGAGGAGGTATAAATATAAGTGGCCTTAACTCTTATAAAAAAGGGGAAGATTTTCAGACCCAAGATGAACGGAAGTGTGGAAGAGGTCATAAGGTTGAAAATCATTTTAAATTAGTGGGATTATCACCTTAATGGTAATCAATGCTTTTCTGAAAGGAATTTACATAATACGGATTGATCAGAGTAATCAGATATCCTAATGTAAGTAGAATAACATCACAGATCATTAGAACGTAATTCAATGGCTTAGAGAATGCTAAGATTGTTTTTGTAATGTTAGAGATATTTTTACGATGAGAATTCAATTTAGGGTGGGCCATACATTAGGATTTGGAAGTCAGTATGAAATTGTTAGCACTGTTTTCACTCCGCACTTTTCCTGTCCGCCCTCATATCTTAAAAACCACTGAGGCTAGAGGGCTGTAAACTAGTATGTTTATTATCCACCCTCCAATCATCAAGCATACCAAATTGCAGCCCTCCAGCCCCAGTAGTTTTTATTTTATTTAAGGTTAAAGTTAGCCACGTTCGTGCGTCTGGTAGCGCTCTAGGTGCCAACAACTCATTCCACCATCAGACCGTGGCTGAGAGTTTCATACAGCATTATACGCTGTACAGGAAATTCGATTGCGCCGAAGGAACTCCGGTGCGTTTTTTACTTGTTATTTTTCGTCCTGTAAATCTTTTTTTATGCTTCATTGAAAGCGAGTAGAACGCACTAATTAACTACGATTATTGAAAACTATTTTATATTCGGTATCACTTTCCAAGTAATCAACTCCAGCTGAATCTAATGGCCGAAGTTATCACGTTTCTGATGTGAAAAATAACTCTTAATGAGCTCTCTAACAGTCTAATGACTGGCGTTAATGGCCAGTCAGCTTAGTTATACATTTGGTCGTATGTATATGTGTGTATATATATATATATATATGCAAGCAGTTAGCCTGCCCAGGTAATTCCTTGGGTACAGTTGTACTCAGGTTCCAACTTATTTTATGACTTGTGTGGCCTGGTTGGCAGACAGAAAAAGTGCGGATAGAATAAAGTGCGGACAGAATAAAGTGCGGACAGAAAAAAGTGCGGACAGAAAAGTGCGGACAGAAAAGTGCGGACAGAAAAAAGTGCTGACAGAAAAAAGTGCTGACAGAAAAAGTGCGGACAGAAAAAGTGCGGACAGAAAAAGTGCGGACAGAAAAAGTGCTGACAGAAAAAGTGCGGACAGAAAAAGTGCGGACAGAAAAAGTGCGGACAGAAAAGTGCGGACAGAAAAAGTGCTGACAGAAAAAGTGCGGACAGAAAAAGTGCGGACAGGAAAAAGTGCGGACAGAAAAGTGCGGACAGAAAAAGTGCGGACAGAATAAAGTGCGTACAGAAAAAGTGCGGACAGAAAAAAGTGCGGACAGGAAAAAGTGCGGACAGAAAAAGTGCGGACAGAATAAAGTGCGTACAGAAAAAGTGCGGACAGAAAAAAGTGCGGACAGAAAAAAGCGCGGACAGAAAAGGTGCGGACGGACAGACAAAACCGGCACAATAGTTTTCTTTTACAGAAAAATAAAAGTAATGAAATGCCAATATTCACAGGTACGTTCAGACAACGATTCATATTTCAACACATTTTGGTGATATATTGAATTTTGGGAGGTTTAAAAATTGATATATGCTGTCCATTTCTATACGAGAGTGAGCCTATAATAATGTGTTCTATTGTCAGTGCTTGAGATTAACAATATTTTATATGATAATACGTTGGTTCAATTTGATTTTATATATATATATATATATATATATATATATATATATATATATATATATATATATATATATATTAAAAATTGTAGTATTTACATAAAGCTTTCCTGTAAATAAAATAATAATTTTTAAAGTTAGAAAAATAAATAAATAAAATTTTAACTTGCGATATAAGCGTTCAGTAAAAATTAAGTCCTTATAATAATATTGAACCTTTTTAGGCAGAAAAGTATTAGATATTCAAAGTACATCACTTACGAAATATTTTATCACCTCCGACAATAAGATAAGAATTGTTCCTTTTTCCTAATGCTCAGTCAACAATCCATTTCCTTTTTAGGACAAACTTTACTTTCCAAAGCTAAATTTTAGGACAAGCTTTATTTCCCAAAGCTAAATTTTGCAAGGCACCCGTGACGGATCCTAAAGTTTGATGTCGCGTATAAAATCTGAGGTGAAACCTGTGTTTATTTAGTTTTCAAGCTTTTTATATTGCTAATATACATCAGATTATATGTGAAAGATTCATAGTATTCAGGTACATATATAAAATCTGAGGTGAAACCTGTTTTTATTTAGATTTCAATGCTTTCAACGTGTATATTAAGCTAATATACATCTGATTATAAATGAAAGATTAACACTATTCAAGTGCATTTTCCTTACACTTAACAGCCGCTTATAAATATACAAAACCATAATTTAGACATGACTTGATATTCATTCATAAACCTTGGCGAGCAACCATTCATAATCCCCTCTAAAAACACTTAATTCGTAAAATTACCACAATACTCAAAGTTCGCCTTCCAATTTCGTCCAAGAATTTATGGTAGCAAGTCACACTACCAGACCCGAATCTCATTCACAAATTTATGGGAGGGAGTTATTGGTGCAAGCTTTAGGTCTCCCCCCCCATTCATAAACACGGGGGTTAAAGTGCTTGTTGGAGGAAGTTGTAAGGTTCCAAAGTTGAGATTTTCGGAGAGGGATTTCATAGGTGCTTTACGAAGGCAAATTTTACGTCATGCCTTGATGGTTGTAAGTAGCTAAGATATCTTGGGATTATGTCACGCTAATGTGTGTATGTATATGCATGGGTATGTATATGTATTTATATGTATACACATATATATACATATATTATTATATATATATATATATATATATATATATATATATATATATATATATATATATATATATAATTGTGTGTGTTAGTTCAGATTCTCAATTAACACTAAGGATAGTATCTAGAATCAGTTAGCACCAAGTTCTTCTCCATATCTGCAGCGACCCACTACGTTCAACCAACTATCAGGTGTTCATTCCCATACTAATCCGTTTTCGCCCAGTTCCCGAACATGCGTTCTCGTGGTGATGAAGCCACGGGGGGAGAGAGAGAGAGAGAGAGAGAGAGAGAGAGAGAGAGAGAGAGAGAGAGAGAGAGAGAGAACAACTGCTGAAGTTCCATTATGATAAAAATGTTATTTATAAAATTAAAATATATGAACCTTGCAAAGTTAATATACAGTAAGTTAATTATTTTTGGGGTGGGTATTTTTTTAGATATAACATTAATTGTATTAATAGTAGATCTGGGAATAATGAAATAAGTTTATAAAGTAGGAAAATTTGCTGTAAAGTGGGCAAATCATTCTTTAGAACACAGAGCACTTAGAAAAAGGGTAGAATATATTTTTCTATCAATATAATATAAGGTATAGCCTATGTAATACAACTTATATCCCCAAAAATAATAAATCATTCCTTTATCCTATAAAAAAAAAACTACCAAACGTCACGTGACAAGAATCGAGAAAACAAAAACCATATAACTTCCCAGAGGACTCTGAACACAGCAAAAATAAGTTCAGAAACTCTATCAAAATTCACAGTAAGAAATTTGTCGTTAAATGCCAAACTCTTCAAGAACCTGACTCTCCAGTCCTTTGTTTTTTTTTTTAAACCCCTTCTCTCAACTGTCGTAGACTTTTGTTTGGAAGATTGAGCTTGAAAGATTGATTCTGAAGTACAGAAGGTCAGTTATGAAACATTAAGTCAGTCCTGACGTCATTCTGAGATTTTTGTCTCTCGGTTCCGTAGTAATGGTGACATTTTCCATTCTGGTGTGAAAGGTTTGGTATTTGTAAAGAGCTGTGTAAGGAAATTGTATTTTGTGGGCTGACTTTCATTAATTTTTGTTGTATTTTTTTGTATTTGTTATAGAGACGAGAAATATGTTTTTTAATTTGTTATAAGTTGTATAATCATGGACCTGGTTCCATGAAGAGTAATGTTATATTATTAACCTCGATGAGGTAATATTTTTCTAGATTGAGCTGAATATGACCAACCAGTCACCAGCACAGGTTGATAAATATTCCTATATTTCTCATTATGTTGGCACGTGCTAAGAATATTTCATGAAATATTAAAGGCAGAAAATGCTTTCTGTGTGCGTTTTGAAAATGAATAAGGACTGCAAAAACATATCTTCTTGTTTAATTTCATGGTATAATTCAAATTTTTATATCTAAGTTCATTCAAGACAAATCGAGGCTCCATGGTCTTCGCAAAGTAAGAAAGTTTTCGAAAATCACGAATATACTTTAATCCTTTACAGTGACGTCCATAAACGTATATGCTTTAAAGGAAACATTTTAGAAGTAATGGAAGGAGTTCATTTGTCACTTGTAAGTGAAGTGTGGTTTCTAAAACTGAGTTAAAACCAATTTGCGACAGCTAATGTGATATACTCTGTGCGCAAGACACTTAGGTAGAATTTATGACACTATAAAAAAAACTTAAATGTATAGTATAAAAACTGTGCTCAAAAATAAATGAAGACATTACCCCACTTTGAAAAATAGTAATGTTTCTTTCGTGCCATCACTAAGACACGCCTCAAGTACATAATCTTACCAAATAATTAGAAGTGAGAAACATTACCACATTCTTAGCAAGAGAACAGCGTTCATAAAACCCGGAAGAAAAACAATTCTCTAAAGATATTACGAACTCGGAGCTTAAAAGTGTCTGCAATCTAAAAAAAAAAAAAAAAACATTTCAAGTACAAGAAAAATGGAAGTTTATTTCGCCATTTACTAGACAACCATTTACGAGTCCACGGAGAAGAAATATATGACTTGATGCTTATAACTGTAACTGCTGTACCGCTAAGTGCCTCTAATTGCAGAAGCATTTGCCAAGCATAAATGAGAATCCCATTACTCGAGGGGAAAATAAGTATTATTTATTTTTCAACGCTGCCAGGTACCACCGAGTGATTAATGGTATAGGGTTAAAAGAACTTTAGCTTTCAAAAGGGAACATATTCTTCATAGTCTGTCATTAGTGTAGGGAGATATTCTTCATTGTCAAGTTTGCATTCGTTAGTGTGTTGGTAAATGAGTGTAATGACCCTTTAAATTTTGTGATGCTCCATTGGGTGAAATTTGCATAAGAATGTTATGCAAATGTTGAACTGTCTAAGATGATATGATTGGGTGTGTCTTGGTAAAGATATGGAGAGACCGAGATTCAGATCAGTTTAATTCTATTATGTTGAATGTTTCTTTGCCCTAAATCGCTCTGGTAATTAAATTGTTATCCAGATTTGAATGATTTTCTTGTAAGTGATAAAATTCATGTTAGTGCTAAAGATATTTAGAGTTTTAGCTTAGTTATATTGTAAGTATTGTGTGTGTATATATATATATATATATATATATATATATATATATATATATATATATATATATATATATATATATATATATATATATATATACTGTTTATGTATATACACATACACACACACACAAACGCAAACTCTATATCATGAAATATGGGTGATAAATATTGGGGGGAAAGAAACCCATAGAAATTGGAAAGCATAAATATCTCTCCTGAAAAACCTTAAACAGTTATGCGTGACGTAAAACAGTATCTTCCGAAACACATTTCCGGGGACCTTAAATTTCCCTTATCGTAATATATTTTTATGTGAGAGATTCCCTTCCCGATAACGCGTCTATTGGAAAACAATTCTGGTGCGAATGAGTTATGGAACGTATTTATGAGGCGCGCGCGCGAATGCGCGTACATACATACGTATGCATGTATGTATTCATACGTACATACGTTGTGTATTTGTATATATATATACATACATATACATACACACACATATATACATTTATTTATTTATATTTTTATTTATTTTATTTAATTTTTAATGCATGTATGTATGTATGTATGTATGTATGTAAAATACATGTATGTGTGAATACATATGTATGTATGCATTAAAACAAAATATACACACATATATATATATATGTATGTATGTATGTATGGACGTGTGTATGTATGTATAAATAAATTAATTTACTTGAAAATCACGACCATTGGGAACTTACTGTCACATATATGTATATTTCATTTCTGCTCTCTCTCTCTCTCTCTCTCTCTCTCTCTCTCTCTCTCTCTCTCTCTCTCTCTCTCTCTCTCTCTCTCTCTCTTCCCCCCATTCACGAAGTTTGAAAATTTAGGGTTAATGTAATGGCCGGCATAAAAGTCATATTCCGGGGAAGTATATTTCGGCAGCCATCGAGGATTTTGTGAGAAGTCCATCTCCTCGTAGGATGTCTGGGTTATCGAAGTCCCTTTTCCGTGTAAAAGTTATTTTACATTTGTGGTCTTTCTATATTTAAAAGCCCCTTTTAAAGTGTTCTAGATGTTTTCTCTATATTATATCTTACTTTAGGATTTTTTTTTATTATCTAATAATTTTCTGGTCAGGTTTTATACCACTTTATTTTTATGAATGTAAAGAGTTGTTCGACACTTATCGACTTTCTATCTTCTAAAGCCACTTTTTAAAGTGTTCTAGATATTTTCTTTATATTATGTTTTACTTTGGGGTTTTAGGTGTTGATATGTTTTGGTTATAATTTTCCTATGAAGTGTTATATCACTTTACTTTTGTAAGTGTAAAAGTTGTTTTAGCAGTGGAATTTTTATCTTCTAAAAACCCCCTTTTAAATTTTCTAAACACTTCCTTCAGTAGAGATTTTAATTTAGGCACTTACAGCGTTGACAAGTCCTGGTTATAATTCTATGGTGAAGTACACTGCATTATACCATTCTATTTTACTTTTATAAATGTAAAAGTTATTTTACACATGTATACGTTCCATCTACAAAACCTCTTTTAAATCTTTCTGCATATTATCTATATAAAATAGTTTTGTTTTAATGTTAATAATTTTTATTTATAAGTTCTACGACATTTTACTTTGCTTTTGCAAGCGTAAAATTATTTATACATTTGTAGACATCCCACCTTCGAAATCTTTTAACGTTTTATAGATATTTTCATTCAAAAGATATTTTAGGAGTTTTTAGTGCTAATTCATTGATTCAAAACTGTCTGATGCAAGACGCTCATACTTTTTTTTTGGCTGTTTTTTGTGCTGTGAACGTCAAATCAGCGTTTTATTTTATTTGTTTTTTGTTTTGTTTTATTTTGTTTTTATGTGAACGCCAAATCAGCCGCGTTGCATCGACGCCATAAATTACACAGCTGTCTCAAGCCGATAGATTACGCCACTCCCCATCATTAAAACCGAACCTCAGCCGTTATATAAACGCCCCATTCAAAGTCATCGCGCCCAAACGGGCGCGTTCCATTCATCCAAACTCTCCCCAAATCTGCTCAGAATGAAACGCAACCATCCCTTTCCACGACAACAAACGCCGCCAAGACTCTCTCCATCTGTCAGTCTTTGACTTCCGCAGTCTTGTCGAAGCCGAACAGGCTGTTTCGTAAATCGGATTTGCTTCAGGCTTCCGGCTGCCTGGGGGGGGAGGAGGCAGGACGGCTCAGAGCAAGCTCGACTGAATCCCGGCCCACGGCTTTGAAATATGGATGTCTGGGATGGAAGCTCTCCTTAGAATGTTACCTCCAAAAGCTCTCTGGTTCAGAGTGAGTATTTGGTCAATGGGGGACGGGGGGTTGTTGTGGGGTGGGGCGGGGGTGGGGGGAGGTTACATAATCATAATTCATTGTTCTTCATCGAGGTGTTTCAGGTATCGTCATTATTCATCATTATCTTCGTTGTCGTAATCATTATAATCTTGAAAATAAAGCTTCGTCTACTAATGGTTTGCAATGACAATTTTGACCAAAATGACAAATTGCTTTAATGGTGGCTTTCGTCATCATTCTCTCTCTCTCTCTCTCTCTCTCTCTCTCTCTCTCTCTCTCTCTCTCTCTCTCTCTCTCTCTCTCTCTCAAAGGGAATGTTACTTCACCACTTTATCATTATACCTTTGAAACAGAAATTGCGTTAACACTGGACTCCGTAATGCTCTGTAAATGGAATACCCTGAACTCTCTCTCTCTCTCTCTCTCTCTCTCTCTCTCTCTCTCTCTCTCTCTCTCTCTCTCTCTCTCTCAAAGGAGTTATTATTGTATCATTATACCTTTGAAACTGAGATTAAATTTGCACCTGGGCTCCACGTTACTCTGTAAATTGAATAACCTGAATTATCTCTCTCTCTCTCTCTTTCTCTCTCTCTCTCTGTCATATTCTAAGCCGTGAGCTAACATCAGCGTAAAGACTAATAATAATAATAATAATAATAATAATAATAATAATAATAATAATAATAATAATAATAATAATAATAATAATAATAAATTGCACTATAGACTGTCCAAATTTATTTTCTTCTTTCAAGTCTAAGTAATAATAATAATAATAATAATAATAATAATAATAATAATAATAATAATAATAATAATAATAATAATAATAATTGCCAAAGAAATACCCCATTGTACATCCAATCTCAGGAATCACTGAACCCATTCCAAACCAAATTTCGACCTAGATAAAAAAATTTAAAAATAAAACAATTCATTAACAATATAACTCGACTTTGAGGGATTATTAGAATAACGTAACTCAATTTCACCTTCACCGGATAATGCCTCTGGCCCTCTCCCCAATTTAATGAGGTGCAAACACTTTTATGACGTCGTAAGATCTGTTGATATCATAAATTATGAATTGCATTATTCTCAGGTTGATAGATAAATACTTATGTTGAGTCTTTCTTAGTGTGAGTCTTTCAGTTGTTGAGTCTTTCAATTTTTGGTGTCTTCTTCTTCTTCTTCTTCTTCTTCTTCTTCTTCTTCTTCTTCTTCTTCTTCTTCTTCTTCTTCTTCTTCTCGTGAAGTTATTTAGTTCTTCTGAGATTTTTTTTTGTAGGATTTTCAGATTATTCTATATATATCACGTGCGTGAGTGTTTGTGAAAATGATAGAGAGAGAGAGAGAGAGAGAGAGAGAGAGAGAGAGAGAGAATCTTATTGATGTTTAATTTTTACTAATAATGAAATAAAGTTGCATGCGAATATTATGAAATTATTATTATTATTATTATTATTATTATTATTATTATTATTATTATTATTATTATTATTATTATTATTATTATAAATTAATGGCTCTTACGTATCTGAGACAACGAATCAAAATATATAATGATAAACATTAAAACGACAAAATCCCACAAACAAACAAACAACAAACATTAGAATAACTAAGAAAATAAACAGGCAGAAAATCAGAAAATAAACAAATAAAAACTAAAAAAAAAAATCAAAGCAAAACAGAACTAGCAAACATTCCAAAATTCCCAAAAGCTGAAGTTTACCCAAAGGATTCCAGTCGGAATCAAACATCTTCTTGAAGGCCTGAGGTTCATATTCCAGTATTCCAGGTTGTTGGAAATACCGAGCAACCCCTTTCTGCATGGGAGATTAAAGCCTGTCTCCGATTTAGGTAGCTGCGAGGCTTCGTTCCAGCGAGAGCTGGAAATTGGTGGTTCTCCCTATTGTCTGCTTGGGGGGGAATTAGAGGGTTTGTTCAGGAGGGTAGAGAAGGTTGCGGAAAACGGTTGCGTCTGAGGTTTGCTGCTGTGTGGGGTTGTTGAACGCGTCCGGAAGGTGGAGAAGGGGAGATGTATGTATGTTTATACTTGCTGACATGCCCGGCGCTGCCTGGGAAAACTCTGAATGACAGTCTGTGTGTAGGGGGAGGGGGAAGGGAGGGAATAGGGAAGGGGGAGTGGGAATGGAGAGGGGGAGGGATAAGGGAGAGAGGGAGTGGTTTGTGTTGACAGTCCGGCTGACAGTTCTACTTTTTTCATACGAACGTTCACCCTTCGAACAGGTGTGGGTGAACTGACAGGTATTACTGTGGTGACTGTCCCATTTATCCAGGTATTACTGTCCTGTCTGTCCCTTTTATCCAAACAGTCCCTTTTGTCTAGGTATTCCTGTGGTAACTGTCCCTCTTATCCAGGTATTACTGTGGTGACTGAAAAGTATTTTCAATAATATATTTCTATGGTCTCGAGTACATGAAATGAGGTTTGATAAACCCGTAGAGTTTATTTACCACATAAGCTACATAGGGAAGGGGGAAGTTGGATGTGGGAAGGGGAAGGGGATGGGGGTAGGGGTTTGAAACCTACCCTGTTAACTAAGTTGGGTCAAATGATGGCCACAGTCCAAATTTTGTCTAGATCGGTCCAGCGGTTCGGATTTCTATAGTGCACAAGCATACAAACTATCATACAACAAAGTCGCCCAGTTTAAAAGCAACGATAGACAGTGACTTTGACCACCTGGCTATCGAGAGAAAATTATCCTACGAATATATCGAAAAATTCTGTGAATCATCAACAATTACAATGCAAACTTAAAACAATTGCTTTGTTTGATAATTACTTAAAATTATATTGGCCTCGTTTGAATATCACTCGAAATGATTAAGTCATTCATCTGGAATAAAGAATAAGCTCTTGATGTCGATAAAACCCATAAAAATAAGATAACTGCTCTTACATTAACGACCAGCCGTCATTCCCACATTACTGGAACCTTCCCTCCCAGCTCAAAACTCCTCCGGTGGCCACAGTCTCATAAAAGCTATTTTCTTCCGATGATCGTCCAATTTACTTTGGCCGAAATAGGACGTTTATGGTCGCCATTACATTGGCACTAAACTTGGGCTTAGTCGGAGAGAGAGAGAGAGAGAGAGAGAGAGAGAGAGAGAGAGAGAGAGAGAGAGAGAGAGAGAGAGGCAGTCATGATTACCTTTATTAGAAATAAATAAATTCAACGAAGACTTTATTGCATTGCCATTAAACTTGGTCTTAGTAGAGAGAGAGAGAGAGAGAGAGAGAGAGAGAGAGAGAGAGGACAAAATGAATTCACGTGAAACCAGGTAGATCATTCTAGATAGAGAGATAGCAAAACCAATTACCCAGAGGTATTTTATAATCTTTGTCATTTTACAGTGTCCCGTAACAGATTAGAAACCAATTATGGAAGGCTTATGTAGAGATAAAGTTAGGAGTTTATTAACAATGGTTTGGGTATCCCTCGCGAATGGGAGATAATATTTTATCCTAGATGTGTAAAAAATAAAGATATTCTATCTGCGATAGTTTATGTATTATATACGAGTTGAAATGTCTTTTTTTCTTTCTTTCTTTCTTTGGAAGTTCTCCTGAGTAATAACTGGTGGTTTTATGTATATGATATGTTTGTATATACATATATCGGTATGTATATATATATATATATATATATATATATATATATATATATATATATATATATATATATATATATATATATCAAATGTAAGGAAGCCCATAGAAACGCCAAAATGTGAAAAAAATAAAAGCTACATTTCAGAGACCAAACTGTCTCTCTCCTCAGGCAAATATATTACATATATAATGTACACATATATACATACATACATACGTACATACATACATTTCTTAAAGCTACTACATAGCAGATGGTATAACAAGACAATCCTATTCTCAAAATACATTAAATGCCAACCAACACCACATTAGAAGACAACATTCAATTTCACCTCCCATAAAAGAAACTCCTTTGAAAACTCTGCACCATACGATTTATTTATACAAGCAACAACACACACACCTACGCACACGAACCCAATCCATATAAAGTTCCCAACAGGAAACACTACAATATTGCATCTCTGCGTTTCCTCAAAGTCTTGCGATATTGGAAATCACTTAGGGAGGAAGAATGCCATTATTGCTAAACTTGATGACAGGCTTAAGGTTCTAATAAGGGAGGAACTGGCTGTGCGGCTTTGTCTTGATGGATTTGGTTTGTGTGTGTGTGTGTGTATATATATATATATATATATATATATATATATATATATATATATATATATATATATATATATATATATATATATATATATATATATATATAGAAATAATCAACACACAGTCACGTGTGGAACAGAAATAAATTTCAGACTGTCCAGGATGGAACCCAGGTCTTTCAGTTGGAAGGCAAGGACACTGTCAACTAAGCCCCACGAGTCACACAAGGGGTTGGAACCTGAGTGCCACCGTACCTAAGGCTTCAAAACCTGGGCAGGCTAACAGACTCGCGTGGCTAAATTGGCAGCCTACTTGCCTTTCAGTTAAAAGACCTGGGATCGATATGTATATATATATACCTGAGTCATAATATTTATATATATTATATATATATATATATATATATATATATATATATATATATATATATATATATATATATATATATACACCTACAAATAATTGCTTGGATCTTCGCAGAAACGTAAAAAAAAATAAACCATTATTTCCCGCAATTACGCTTTCAAAAACTTCCTCATTTCTTCCTTCCTGCAAACGCTTTGTGTCTCGTTGTATAATGAGATGAATGTGAGGCATATATATTATTATTATTCATCCCTGTAGGCGGGCTCATTCATTAAAAAAAAAATTGGACCTCTAATTTATTGCGGGCATAACCTTTGCCAAGATAAAATACCAGCCTGGAATTTTTATGCTCGGAGACCGCCATTAAATTTGTTAATGACATCGAATTTTGGAGAATGAGAGAGAGAGAGAGAGAGAGAGAGAGAGAGAGAGAGAGAGAGAGAGAGAGAGAGAGAAGAGCTTTTTTGTTGTTCAATGAATTAATCTGGATTTATGCATTTTTCCAAACGATATCTTTTGTTAACTGTTCTGAAGGAAATATTTATTGCAATGAATTAATCTCAAAAGTTCCAGGAAAAATTCAATATACTCTTTATTTATCAAACATCATTTTTTACATATCTACCATCTAAACGATATCTTTTGTTTACTGTTCTGTGTTGGAATTCAAACCGGACTCCTTTAAGTGTTCTTGAGTTTTGGGAACAGGAAAAAATCTGAAGGAGCAAGATCAGGACTATAAGGAGGATGTGGAACGTTTTGCTAGGACTTCTCTTGCAACCAGTATTTATGTTATCATGATGGAACAAAACACGACGTTTTTATATATCAGTTTTTGCAAAACATGTAGTAGTTCCCGGTGATTGTTTTTGTCCTTCAGAAATCAATCAAAATATGTATAACACTTTGAACTTCACTGGTGCAGCTATGTAAATATATATCATATTATGGATCCAAGTTTCATCTCCAGTACAATCCGGTCAAAAAACTCTGATTCATTTGATTAGTCTTCGTTAAAATAGTTCATGATGCAGTTGGTCTTCGCGCAACGCTTTTGGGACCCAATGAAAGTTTATCAAACCAAGATTTTCATTTAAAATTATGGAGATAGTTTCATATCATATCGATAGTAATCCGACGATATATATATTTTTTGCAGTATGGCTTCCCTCTCTTGGGTTGTCTTTTTCCCGACCATAAAGCCTCCAATCATAAACAAAAAATCTGGTTTCCAATCCTCCTCATATCATAAATTTTTATTTTCCATGGGTTCAGAATACTTTTTGAAGCAGATTTTTTTCTAATCAAGTCTATATGGATCCCATCACAGAAAAAAAATTGACGTAAATACATCATTAACATAAAATGGATTTAAAATATGTACAAAAGAAAAAATGATTAAATATAATGATATAAAAAAATATATAAATCTTTATAACCCTGAAGCTTGCAAGAGGAAGCGATAAAGTTAAAATCTCCTCCTCATATCAGGTTGAATATTTTTTTAACCCCAAAAAAATAAATGACGTTAACATAAAATGGATTTAAAATACACAAAAGAAAAAAATGATTAAATATAATAGAAAAATATAAATCTTTATAATGAAGCCGAGAGGAAGCGATGTTGAAATCATATATATATATATATATATATATATATATATATATATATATATATATATATATATGTATATATATATATATATATTTTATATGATAAGTATACTAACGTCTCCTCGAAGTTTAATTGATAAAAACCTTCCTTTTGAAAGTATTTGAACATGGAAACACAGAAGACAGTAAAGAATTCCATATTCAGGAAAAAGTAGTCTAATCACCATCTGAATAAACTCAGTAACTCATCCTTTCGATGTCAAATTCTAAAGGACATCACCAACCCGAGAGTTACTCGAGTTAGCTAATATCCGAAACTATTCCTTACTTAATTGCTAATGACTTCGCTTTTTCAGTTTTGCCAGTTTTGATTTAAATAATAAATAAGAATGATTCTCTTCATGTGTAAATATATATATTCTGGATTAACCTCAAATTGATATATTTTAACTGAAAATATAAAATCTTATTGATACGTTTTTATCTGAATAAAATATGTAGGTGAATCTAACCACAGTATATAGGATTGTCAGAGAGAAAATAAACGTTATGTAGCTTAGTATGTAAAGATTTTTGTTTGTTTACAAGATACTGAACAAAACAAACAAACAAAGGGTTAAAACAACGTCAAAGCAATAGTTATCTGTTAGGAAATAATAGATAATTCTTCGTGTTACATAAAATTAAAGATAAAAATAAGAAACTTTGAAATCCATAGGCCTAAAAAAGTTGCGAAAAAAAAACCAGTGGCACCTAATCATTACCACCACAAAGACACAACAAAGCCCCCCACCAGGTGTCGGAACAAAATCCCCCAAATCCCTAATCCATACCCAATCCCCACCCCCAAATCCTTACCCAATCCCTCCCCATCCCAATCAGCGATCCAGAACGCTCACTCTCTCTTATGTCTTTGCAATCGTCTCTCCCGTAATGGGATTAATTTGTTTCCTTTCCCCTTTCTCCTTTGCTTCCCGATGATAGGCCAATTAACACTCCTATTTGTCCTTTCCCAAGTGCCGAAGGAGGAGGAGGAGGAGGAGGAGGAGGAGGAGGAGGTAGGAGGAAGGAAGAGCTGTAGTATTGGATCACGAAATTACTCTGGTCTGATTGGATTCGAAACTTATTGTTTCATTTTGCCTGCGTCAGCAGGTTCCTCGAGGACCCTGTTTACAGTTCTGTTGGTTGGCTGAAGTGACGTCTCTCGTGCTGGTGTTCTTCCTTCTTCTTCTTCTTCTTCTTCTTCTTCTTCTTCTTCTTCTTCTTCTTCTGTCTGGTAGAGCAAGGAGTTGTTGTTCTGTTTTTGTTGTTCTTCCTTTGGTTGTTTCCTCATTGATCTGGTCTTGGGTTAGATGTCTGAAGGATTAGACTCTTCCTTCTTTGTAAACAAAGGATTTCTAATCCTAATTTTCTTTATGAATATGATTCTCATGCTCCAATGCAATAAAGATTTTTGCACCCTGCTCTTTTGGTACTAAACTGGCTCTTGGCCAGCACGGGCTCTTTTTTAGAAAAATGTATATATTGTCCCTATTGCTATCATTGCTTTTATATAAAGATTTTGATACAAGGATGGAGTTATTTACTTTTTAAAAAGTCTACGAAAACATTCAGAGGAGATATTACGAGTGCAAGGTTAGGTTTACATAATATATTTATTTTTCAAAAACACATGAAAAGTTATTTGTCAAAATTTTTTTTCTTTTTTAGAAATTGTGAACTAAGGGAGAAGGGATACCAGGAATTGTTACAATTATTATTATTATTATTATTATTATTATTATTATTATTATTATTATTATTATTATTATTATTATTATTATTATTATTACCAAACAGGGTTGGTGTTATTTCAACAGAACGTCAATATGACAAATAAAATCACCATTGCAAATACAAAAAGAACAATCTTAAAAAAATAAAAAAAACCTTTGCATTGCTGGAAGGTATATACAGTATATTGATATGAATGCAAATATTAACATAATTTTTCTTAATATTTTTGTGTTTTCTGAGATATTAGAATTATCCTTCACAATGCTTGAGTGAGATTAAACCACAAAGAAATGCAGGAGAAAATTTTACAATATTTTTTTTACAATGTAAATATTCCTAATTATATAAAAAAGCCAAAAAATTAGAATTGCTTTTAGGCATCAGTGACGTACCTTGTACCTCGAAATATGAGAATCTAAGCTATCAAAATTTCACGTATGCTAACTAACAATCCTTTAAAAATATATGCTTGCTTTTCCTAGTGGCTATATGAACTTAGGGAGTGATATTTATTCTGATTTTCATAATTCATTTCCCTATTTCTGTGAGCTTTCCCGAAGGGTATTATTTTACAAGGGGATCTTGTTTGTTCCCCTCAAAATATATAATTTTTTTAATGTTTTTGTGATATTCCCCTACGTTTATTTTTGCCATTAAATCTGAACTAGTTTGAATGTGCTTTGTAAAGGATGAAGAAATATTATTCCTGTATTTCAGGAAGGTAATATCACTATTTTCATATATGTTTATGTGTGGAATTAATACTTACACAGTCCTATTTAGTTTGATTTTAATACTTCCCTAAACAAGGAAGTTTCTTCGGCGCAGTCGAGTTTTCTGTACAGCGTATAATCAAGGCCACCGAAAATAGATCTATACTGTATCTTTCGGTGGTTTCGGTGTAATGCTGTATAAGCCGCGGCCCATGAAACTTTAACCACGGTTCGGTGGTGGCCTGTCCTATATCGTTACCGGAAGCACGATTATGGGTAAATTTAACCTTAAATGAAATAAAAACTACTGAGGCTAGAGGGCTGCAATTTGGTATGTTTGATGATTGGAGGCTAGATGATCAACATACCAATTTGCAGCCCTCTAGCCTCAGTAGTTTTTAAGATCTGACGGCGGACAGAAAAAGTGCGGACAGACAAAGCCGGCACAATAGTTTTCTTTTACAGAAAACTAAAAATCTAGTAATGCTTGAGGCGTCTAGACAAATTTAACTACACAATAATTGTTGACTGGAACTCTATATCATATAAACAAAACTATTGTTTGAGAGCACTTTTTAAAAATCTGTTTGGTTTTAATTATTCCAGATGATACGATTGAAAGCATTTAAAAGCGATTCAGTAAGACCTCTTACGTTAATTAGAAAACAGATATCAAATATCACAATTTGCATTTAATCTCAAATGCAAGAAAATATTATTTCAGGGCAATTTTGTAACAGGTAGGGGAATATTACTTTTCCACCAGTAAAGATTTTTTTTTAATGTTCAGTAAAGATAGTTTTGCTTCACGCTGGCAGTTTTGTAATAAGAAAGAAAATATTGCTTTTTCACCAGTAAAGATATTTTGTAAGGTTCAATATAGTTTTGTTTAACGCGGGAGGAATGTTAGTTTATATTATAGGCAAAACTAAAAGTAAATATACTCTAAAAATAATATACAGAGGGAAAATAGGGAAATTATTTTTAGGATTATTTAAAAGAACAAATTTTCGAGAGAATTTTAAACCTTGCAAAAGGAGGAACAATTTTATATAGTGTAAAATAAACAAAAACCTCTTGGGATAAAAAACATAATAAATAAATAAAAAAAAAAAAAAAAATGGACATACCCCAAACACGAAGCAAAGGTTAAACAAATGAAACAGGAAAACCGTCCCCCCTCCACGAAAGTGGCTTGGCGAAAGGACTATAACCCGATTTTGGCAGTGACGTAAGACGCCATCAAGCCTCCCCAACCCCTCCCCTAATCCCCACTTCCCCACCCCACCCTACCTCCCACCCCAGTCAGTCAAAAGCAGCAGCCCCTCAGAAATTTATTTCACCCTTTTGAAGAAAAGGGACTTGGTGGAATGTCCCGTCTTCCAAAGGGACCTTTTCTCGAAGAAAAAAGGGTCTCTTTCACCTAATCTCAAAGGTCTGTCTCTCTCACAAATAATCTCAGAGAGGTCTCTCTCTCTCTCTCTCTCTCTCTCTCTCTCTCTCTCTCTCTCTCTCTCTCTCTCTCTCTCACGTAACTACTACCCGGAGTATAAATTGGCATTTCCCCGCAGCTGGAGTCCAGAACTTCGAGGGAAGGAGTTGAATCGAAAGAGATTAAAACTTTGATAGATTTCTTTCCGAGCCCAGAACAGTTAGGATTGGATGTTGTTTCCTTCTCTCTCTCTCTCTCTCTCTCTCTCTCTCTCTCTCTCTCTCTCTCTCTCTCTCTCTCTCTCTCTCTCTCTCTCTCTCTCCTATGACCCCAGTACCCTAATGCAAGGCCCTTATCATTCCTTTCCCCAAATACCCCATAGATTAGTACCATACTTTCCCAGAGTAGCTATGTGTGGGAGATGGGGAGTTCATGCCATGTATTTGGGGTGTTACTATGGAGAGGGAGTGGGGGCAGGTGGTGGCATTTACCCCTTCCTACTACCCCTCCTCCTAAGGAACTCGAAATACATGGCTCTACCTCCCCCCTTACCAAACACCCCATAGATTGCTTCCATACTCTGGACTTTCTTAAATATCTGCCAATACCTCTTGTTTCTCCTTCATCCTACGAATCCCATACCCTACGGACAGGGATTCTACTCCCTGCCTACTCCCCTCCCCTTGCTAATACCCCAAAAACATGGCTTCTACCTTCCTAAACCCCTCCAAAACCCCTGGGTTACCTCCATACCCACCTACCTTCCCCAGTAACTACCCATACCCAGGGGACACCTACCAATCTTTACTTGCCTTCTCCTCAGAGGCCAAGTTAATTGCCAATATTTGACAAGTGAGGTTTAGGGTCTGCTTTTTCATTTTCCTCTTTTTTGGGCGGAATATTGTATGATTATAAAAGGGATTTTCATTTTTCCCTTTGCTGGGAAGGGGGAGTTAGGTATACAAAGTTAATACTGAAGTATTTTTTGTATGTGATCTCAGCCAATAGCCTGACGTGTTTTCTTGGCAATACTAAAGTTGAAAACATGTTTAATTTGCATTGTTTTTATTATGTTAATCTTATTTTATTTACGATGCATTGGTTCTGAGGCCAATAACTTAAAGCAAATGAGTGGCTTATACTTACAATGCATTATGCAAGATAATCATGTAAAGATATATGTCATTATTTGTTGTAGAAAGACATGTAAGCATATTTAAACCTGATTTTAATGATGTCAAAATAATCACCATAATACCATTATGTGTGATCAGTCAATCAAAAGTACCATTAAAATGGTATTAAAGACAATTGACCTATCACAAAAAAGGCTTACAACTAAAATAAAATTTACAGCAAAGCATTAGTGCCCATACCCAGTAAATCTGATGGGCACTCTATCATGCCCTTTCAACGCACAAAAGTAGGTCCCATTTATATGCTAATCAGCCCTATTTTTCATTTCGTATTTAGGTCACATACGTTATTCAGTCCACAAACAAAAGGTTGACACTTCTTCAGCTGCTATTATTTTTTTTCTGCTCGCCGAAGTGGGTGATTTCCATAAAGGAATTTGATTGAATTTTTATGGAGATTTTTGTGTTTTCAAAATGCGTGACTTTTGTCTCGTTTGTGTTTAGTGATCTATAGCCAAACGCATGTATATGTGTACGTACATTCTCACGTACATACATTAATATATATATGTTTATATATATGTATATATACTGTATAACTATTTATATATAATATTGACACGCATGTGTGCAAATATACATGCCATCATAAAAGCGTACTCCACAATGCTATAACATTATGAAATGGCTGTAGGAAATAAAGTAACAAGAAACTCAAGTCTGATACCAGTTATTTCAACAATATTCTCCTTCAAGATAATCGGCACATATTACACAGTTAATACTCAGCGCTAAGCTCCCCACAAAATAGTAAATATTTCCCAGCGATGAGAATAAAAAAAATACCAGATGATTATCTGGAATATGAGTTGTGATACTTCCGTCTGCGGTTCTTTCTCTTCTCCGGGATTAAAATCTTCTAAAAAATATAAAATAAAGGTATTGTGTAATAGAATACTCGAGTATTAGAATCAAATGTCAAGTTTATGCAATGTTACAAATATATACAATAAACATTTTTCTCTTTGGAATCAAGCCCTCCGCTTCTTCATACACATACGCCTACACTCACATACACATACACACATACACACACACATACACACACACATACACACATATAAATATATATATATATATATATATATATATATATATATATATATATATATATATATATATATATATAATATTCATCTCACGCAGATTCTCCCTTCATTTATTTCGCTGATATGTCATACCTTGCATGACACAAGTAAAAAAATGAGTTAGAACAAAAATAATTACTATCGTTAATCCAGTAATGCAAAGAATTAACCCCCCCCCAAAAAAAGTGAACGAAAATCATCTAATTATTACGCCACGATTATCGTCGTCTATTCAGCGAAAAACTTTGTAATTCACGTATCACGTTCAACCTGAAATCGGGTCAGAATGCTCTTAACTAGTAATTCATCTCTTGTTGTTTAATTATATTTATTCAAATCGTCTGTCGTGTTAATCTTTTGCTTCTAAAGAAATCATATCAACTTTTGTTATGAAGGAGTTTGATGCATACTTGCATTCTGCATATCTGATCATTTTAATGATTGTGTTTATTTTTTGCTCAGTTCAGACTCGGTAGTTGTGGTTAATGGCAATATATTTAAAAAATGTTTCAGGTGAAATTTGTTTCAGAAAATAAAATTGTATATTTGTAATAAACTGTACCTTCATTACTGATGTATATAATAAGTTTTGGTTTTGAAGTACCCAGTGTATAAAATAGGAATAAAACTGTTTTATTTTCTACCACGAAAATTAGCAATAATATATATATATATATATATATATATATATATATATATATATATATATATATATATATATATATATATATATATATATATATATATATAAGATTCTGACTTTGAATACCAATTATATAAGAAGATAATAAAGATTTTATTATTATTTTTACCAAGGATATTATCTCATTAATGATATATATGGCATACTAGATTCAGATTCTGAATACCAGTTAAATAAAGTGGGAACAAAAGTGTTATAATTTTATAATTTATATATATATATATATATATATATATATATATATATATATAAACAAGAGTCTAATTCTGGTACCAATCACATAAAATGGAAATAAAGATTCATATTATTATTTTTACCAACACGATTAATGGAAAGTAATTTTTCCCAACAAGACATATAAAGCACATTTCTCCTGCCAATTCCTTTTATAATTAAACTCCCTCCCTCCCCCACCAACGGTTTATTATTTGGGAAAATTTTGTCCAGTGGAGGACCCAGAGTTAATTATTGGTCAGTACATTGAAGGCAGAGGGTTTAAAATCCTTTCCCCACTCGACTGATGTTATTTTTTGTGAAGCTATTGATCTGGAGTTGAGAGAGAAGACGAGGGTATAGTTTTATGTGTTCTTAATGAGGAAATGTGTTAGTAATTATCGTTCAGTGATTATGTAAATGAGTGTTTATTAATATATACAGTATATACATAGATATATACATACATATATGTATAAATGAATCAAGAAAATATGGAACGTGATGAATATATCAATAAAGACAAAATCCACGATGGAAAGAGAAACAGTGGAGTGTTGCGAGGCCTTTCGACTTATAGTCCTTTACTTAGGAGATATTTATTCAGAAAAATTACAAGCTTTCTAGGACTAATTTAGCCTCATGTCAAGTCCTAGAAAGCTTGTAATTTTTTTCTTAATAAATATCTCTGCTAGATACCATACGGTTTTAATGGGGTCTTGTTAGTAACTGTATTAATTCACAAAACAATTGTATAAGTGATAATGTTTATACTGTATATATATATATATATATATATATATATATATATATATATATATATATATATATATATATATATATATATATATATATATATATATATGTGTGTATATATGTTTATAATACGAAGACTATTAGAGTTTTATTAGTATTTAAATGTTACAACAAAAGCTTCGGGTCCCTGATAATTATGCTACAAGAATAATGTTATTCTGATATTCTCAAAAGCAAAACAACTTGTCCAAGAAAAATGAAAGCCTCTTACATCTGGAAACGATATGATAAAGAACCATACATTTAAAAAAATGTTAACTCGCTTTTTATTTGGATATCTAGATAATCAGTACGTTCAACTTTACCATTAATAGTTTTAAAAAAATAAATAGACACCTGGTATAGTTTCATTAAAGAAACAGACATTTTTGTTTTACAATTTAGTTTTTTAATTGAGTTTCTGCATATCATAGGTTACTTGATCAGAATTTGAGTCCTGTTTCATCCATCTATATTCAATTTCCCCAATTTTGGTGGCAGAATCGAAGATAAATTGTAAAATTGTCTCGGGGGTACCCCAGTCCACTGTTGACAGCCACCAAGGATTTGGAAAATTCATAAAAAAGTATTCTTAGGTTTTAAACAAAGTATCATTTAAGCTTTGAGAAACTATCATCAATTTTTAATTTGCATGAAAGAATAATCTTCTCTGGAACCAAAATACTCAGACCAAAGGAATATATTACGCCTGTCACAAATCTGATCAACTTTTGCTTGAAAATATATTCTGGTTAGAGATTTGGTTCATTGTAATAGACACATTACTGGAGAGGATTCATTCCCTAAGGATTAGAACATAGTGGGTTTGTTTGAGCTGAATAATATGCATTTAGGAACCTTGGTGAGATTCATTTTTATGAATGATATTCATTATTCAGTCACTGTACTCTTATAGAGTCATTTCTAACAGGGATAGATTTTTGAAGTGATTTAAAAGAAAAATGCTGCATAAATTCAACAATGATTTTCGCTTTTTCAGAAAGTTCAAAGTTCAGAGGAAATTTTTTTATGTTATATAAAAAAGCTTACAGGTCTGAAGAAAGTTTTTTATATATAAGGCAGCTCAAAGGTCAGAAGGACTTACAGGATACCCAAACAAGATTTAGAGATGCCCAAAACAGGACTTAGAGATACCCAATCAGGACTTACAGATACCCAAACAAAACTTAAAGGTACCCGAACAGGAATTAGAGGTACCCAAACAGGACTTAAAGATGCCCAAACAGGACTTTGAGATATGCCCAAACAAGTCATTCATACCCAAACAGGAAACATTCCCCTTAAAGATACCAAAAAGGGCCACGACCACAAAAGTCTGTCTCTCGAGGACATAAACAAGATTGTTCCCATCAGGACTTTGAGATACAGCTCTCATTCACCCCGAAAACCCCCCCCTCCCGACCCTAAAGTCCTCGAGGACATTGAAATCGACACACACACACACACACACACACACACACACACACACGCACACACACACACACACACACACACAACGTATTGATCTATAATTGAAAGTAAACAGCCGCGATTGGAACGCGTCTTGTTCATGTTTGATTTCTGTTAAGCCGTTGCGTCTCGTGGTAGTTCTTCCCCCGTTCTTGTAATTCTCTGTTCTCAATTGTCTCGTAAAATATTGCAGTTTGTGGGTTGTGTTTTTTTTCCATATTTATCGATTTCGTGTTTTTTTTTCAACATTCTTTATAGGTTTTGTTTTACTCCATTTTTCAATATTTATTATGTGGCTCGTTTTCCCACATTCTTAATATGCTGATTTTGACCAAATTTATTCCATATTTACTGGTTTTTGTGGCTAGGTTTTTTTCCCACACTCTTTGTAGATTTGTTTTTGATAGCATTTTTCGAATATTTATTAATTTTATGGTTTTTTTCACATTCTGTATAGAATGTCTTTGACCAAAATTTTTCCATATTTATAATATTGATTTTGTGCCTTGTTTTATTATATTCTTATATATATATATATATATATATATATATATATATATATATATATATATATATATATATATATATATATGTGTGTGTGTGTGTGTATGTGTGTGTGTGTGTGTTTGCATGCGTGTGCACAAGTGATAATATCACGGGTCATATTTCTTACTATTCATAATTCAAATTATAATCCAAAGTTCCCTCGTAAAGAAAGTTGATGATTACAAACTTCACCGTCCCGACACTTTAGCAAGATTAAAAGCAGCCTTGTACCGTGATTCATCATTCAGTGCCCATCGAAGTAGCCTGCATCTAAGTGCGATCATCCCAAGCAAAACCCTTCTGTTTTCGACCTTTGTTCTCACACGGTTACTGCTGGCTGTATTCGGCCCCGCCCCCTTCTCTCTCTCTCTCTCTCTCTCTCTCTCTCTCTCTCTCTCTCTCTCTCTCTCTCTCTCTCTCTCTCTCGATAATTCAATTATCAGCCGTTGAATTATCGAATTATTACGACTCGCCTGAATCTCTTGATTCGGTGGAGAAGTAATTATTGTTGATTGTAGTCCCTATATATATATATATATATATATATATATATATATATATATATATATATATATATATATATATATATATATATAAACAATAACCATAAAATCATATTCTCTAAACGTCACCACCAATTCAGAGAGGTAATCACGCATCCAGAAAATAATGCATGCAATTCAAGAAATAAGACCCTGTTGCATGGAAGGGGAATTTAATTAAAAGTATCCCTCCCTCCCTCGACTGAAAGGGCCAAGGAGGAAGGCCTAATGAAATAATAGCGGAGCTGGGATTGAATTATGAAGGGAGAAGGGGAAGGATACTTTGGTCGAGAGGAGCAGGAAATGATAGAAGACATTCCCTACACGAGGGCAAGGTACAGGTGGTCGAGATGGTTTCTCAAATTGCTCGCTCGCTTTTCCGGTCCTTACTCTTATATAACAGCGCTCTAACACATTTTCGTATATACAGAGATATCATATAACACCTTCGCTACGGTGCCTGAAAAAATCAGCGAGATTGAACGAGAAATAAGGACATTATTAGCGTTTAAATATGCATAACTCATAGGCAATCCCCAACTTGCTACCTGGAAAGGACATTTCTGCGCATGCGCAGGTCACAAGCTCCGCCCACCCCGTGCTCTGGGGAGAAGCGGGATCTCGTGACGTCATATTCAAACATCTTTGTTGTGGCGAAATTTGGCGAACTACTTTGATTTTTGCTGAATTTCTTTAAAAGAGTTTCTTCTTCTGACTAAGCTTAATTTGAGAGAAGTTACAGAAGATATCAGGAAATACAGAACGAAGAAATCAGTTATTAGAAAAGAAAAAAAGGATAAATGAATAATGGAATAATATAACAGATAAAAATATAAAATTATTGTGCCGGCTTTGTCCTAACGTCCGCACTTTTTCTGTCCGCCCTCAGATCTTGAAAACTACTCTGGCTAGAGGGCTGCAAATTGGTATGTTGATCATCCACCCTCCAACCATCAATCATACCAAATTGCAGCCCTCTAGCTTCAGTGATTTTTATTTTATTTAAGGTTGAAGTTAGCCATAATCGTGCATCTGGCAATTATATAGGCCAGGCCACCACTGCCCCGTGATTAAAGTTTAATGGGTCGCGGCTCATTCAGCATTATACCGAGACCGCCGAATGAGTTATGTAAAGCTAAAATTATTAAATAAACTAAACCAAAAGCGATACCAAAGTAACAAGGAATAATAACCAAAAAAAAATCATACAATCCCTCTTCACAGCCACCAGGTAATCAAGAAATAATTGTCATCTCGATAATTAAAATAATTAGGCAACACTCACGTAGCGAGTAACGAGCGACAGAGAACTAGAAGCAAGGAGATGATAATAATTAAGATAATAATCAACTGGATTCTGATGACATCTCATTTCGTGATGGAGGTATAATTATTCCATTTATTTTCCGCCTCAAAGAGTCCAGCTGAATCGGAGATCTTTCCCTGAGAGTAACCAAGGCAATCGCATCGTATAACGTGCATAGGAAGTGCTTGAGAGGTTCTGATCTCTGAAACTGTTGAGTTCGTGGCTTGGTAATGATGTTCCTTGCTGTAAAGGATTCTGCGTTGTTCAGTGAAGAAATTGCATTTCTTAAGAATCAGACATTGTCATTGTTCAGTGAAGAAATTGCATTTCTCAAGATCCAGACATTATCATTTATCAATAATGAATGAGAAGAAGATATGTATTTTATTATATTTACATAAAACATGTAATATATCCTAAATATGTTTTGGTCTTTACAAAATCTAAATTAATTATACTAGGCAATTTTCTTCAAATATTTTATCACCCACAATAAAAATATGTACAAAATAGCAATCTGTTTGGCACTAAAGCTACACTATTAAAAAATGTCCAACCTCTTTTTTCTCTGCTTAATTCCTAGTCGGGGTCGCTGTTTTTCTAATGATAACCTTTTCATCAGGTCAGCCGGTATATTCGGTTTCCAAGGGTCATATCAAGAAACTACAAATTTTCTAGATCCTACAAAGACTTAACTCTTAGAGGGGATGAACTATGAACAGGGCAAGACTAAAGACTATGTGTTTATGATAACTAATCACTATAATAGATTTGGCAAAACAGTTCCCAACAAAAAGTGATTTTAGAAATGGTGAAGGAATTCCACAGTTATGTCTGTGTACATAATTAATTAATCCTTTAACAAGGGGAATATATGTATTCATTTTAATGTAATGTCGTCTCAGTTTCAATTACAAATTATGTCACTCTGATACCACGCAGATTGAGTTACTAGTCTGCAGATTATTTTCGTCAACATTGAAATCACTGCTAATCTTCGTCCCTGTTCCTCAAGAGGAGATATCTTAACATGAAATGAATAATTATAATAATTATATATTTTACCTCTTTACTGTCTAAACCTTGAATGTAGCTGTGGGAACCTAACAATTAGCTCAGCCATATAATTTTGAGATTTCCGTTCACTAAAAGGTTCTCCCTATGCAGCGCAGGGGATGTGTATGACACAGAGTAATGGAGAATCTCTCTCTCTCTCTCTCTCTCTCTCTCTCTCTCTTTTCCCCTCATATCCCCTCTATTCATCTACCTTCTCATATGCAATATTACTGCAGAATACCACCAGTGCTTTTGCTTCTCTCTCTCTCTCTCTCTCTCTCTCTCTCTCTCTCTCTCTCTCTCTCTCTCTCTCTCTCTCTCTCTCTTCCCCTTATCCCCTCTACTCATCTACCTTCTCATATGCAATATTACTGCAGAACACCACCAGTGCTTTTGCCATCCTCATGCGATGGCAAACAGTGGTGTGCGTTTTGGTTCCATTATAGATTTTGGTTGAATTGTGGGTAAGGTTATTTTTTGGTATTCTTCACCTATGTATTTTATGTTCAAAATATTCTTTATCTATATATATTAAAAAAGTTCTTAATCTATATCTTCTTTATTGAAAATATTCTTTGTCTAAATCTTTGAAAATATTCTTTCTCTATATCTTTCCATATTAGAAATATCCTTTGTATAATGTATATCTTCAATAATTTAATATTCTTCATCTATATCTTTTATATTAAAAATGAATCATTCTCATTTTTCCCAGGAAGTGTTGCCAAGCTCATCCAAACCTCACGTGATTTTCCTCGGCTCAAATCTTCATTCTGGCAAACCTGTGAATCTTAGTACCAAGGAATATAGAGATACGTCCTTCCCTCCATTACGTATCATAAACAAAAATAATCATAGCTATGGTAAGTAGATTATCTTATTCTGTTCCACATTTAGGTAATCAGGATCTAATCTCGAGTTCTGGATTATCCTTAGCATTGTGTTAAAGTATTACATGTCTACTTAAGAGAAATGCACTTGTTTATAGTGAAGAATATTCTTGTTTATACTGGAGAATGTCTCCTTTTGTGTTAATAAGGTAATCGCTGAAGTTTACTAAAGTTATATTATTAATCGCGATGGGACGAACAATGTGTTGTTTTTGGAAAAAATTTGCATTTTTATTTTTGTGTAATATGAATCTCCGGTACAGATTTATATAAAAAAGGAGAAATTAATTTAGGGGGCGTCTACCCCCTGTGTTATATTTTTACCTGTAATAATAATAATAATAATAATAATAATAATAATAATAATAATAATAATAATAATAATATATGGAATTCTATCCTTTTAGCAAAATGAATATCTCCCAAAAAATTTATTCCTTCATTTCTATGTCAAAGATTTATATAATTTATATAATTTCATTTATTGCCCAAACAATATCAGAAGAAATTTCATCCTTCTAAAGAAATGAATACAAATATCAGTCGAGAATTTATTCCATTTCTACGTCAGACATTTATGTTTCTTCCTCCATTGCCAAAATCAGGTGCTCCAGAACCGCGCACCAGAGGAGCACTCAAACACGAGCATGACATGTTTACAATCCATTATTGATCTGTGGAATATATTTCGGCGAGAGGAACCCCAGCAACCAATAGATTCGGGTGGATTTCGTCCCTGGGATTCTGATTGGATGGTGAGTTAACTGTTTACATGTTTGGAAATCTATAATGGTGGGTTTTTTGTTTATAGAGTTAAGTGTGGGGAGGTAGGAGTTTGTTCAGGTAATGTAATGCGTAGGAATTTATAGGTAATGTATAGGAATGTATAGGTGATGTAATGTATATGAATTTATTTTTAAGATATAGTTTTTTGTTGGTATTGTACTGTATTGCAAAGCAAGACAGGGATGTTTTCGTAAGATATCCAACATTACTGGATGTTTGGTGCACAAAACAATACTTATTCAGCATTCTAATTAACTTTTGGTTTCAAGAGGACATAAATATACATACATACAGTATATTGATGTGAATTCTTGCCACCTATAAAAGCGTAGTATATTAAACAGTCACGAATCTTACGCCACAAATATCGTTTAATATTCTCTTGGGTGTAAGTTATTCCCAGGGTAAAGTATATTGAATGTTACATGATATTTATGGTTTAATATATTTATATATATATATATATATATATATATATATATATATATATATATATATGTATGTATATATGTGTGTGTGTATGTGTGTGTGTTTGTGTGTGTATACTACATACCCATACATGTATATATATGTGTACATACACATATATACATGACACAAAAAACAAAAAAAAGAGAAAGTGTGAAAAAAAAGAAAAAGGAAAAATTCCTTCCTTTCAAACATACCAGATACAATTCCCTTTATAAGAGAGAAGAGAGAGAGAGAGAGAGAGAGAGAGAGAGAGAGAGAGGGCAAATTTACTGGTCACTTTTTCCCCACCAGATTTATAGGCACTTGTGATAGCCACTATGACCTCTTAACCTGGCGCGATTTCCCCCAAGCTATCTGGGACATTCTTATCACAACGCCTCATCTGGGACACGAACTTGTGGTAAATGTAGCTGACAAAAAAGTGTGGGGGGGGGCGGTGGAGTTTAGGGGCTAAAAGTTACCGTGGGTATTAAAAAAAAAATATAAGCAACGTCAAAATATTTTTTTATTTATTTTTTTTAGAATGAATAAGAATTGGGATATTCACTTTTGCAGTGGTGGTTATTTTTTAAATTCATTTTCTAGGATGAATAACAATTAAAATTTTAATTTTTATGATGCATTGAAATATTTTTTATTCATTTGTCAGAATAAATGAGGATCAAAATATTCATTTTTACAATAGATAGATGCATTGTTGAGACATTTTTTATTCTTTTGCTAAATTGAATAAGAATTAGAATGTTCATTTTTACGATT